>NC_051070.1:107862445-108100678 GCF_004664715.2 Peromyscus leucopus | reverse complement strand
GTAGACCCGGAGAATATTGCATTTAAATGTTTTTATAACTTGGAATTCTGATGACATAAGACATGATTGCTCCTGGCAGCACCGATCTGATCCCGAGAGAATGTTGGGCTTATGAGACATTTCCATTTGGAAGTTTGTCTTCACCTTGGCACAAAATGGCCTACTGGGCAAAGAACTGCCCTACCTTGATTGCTGACAGTAAAAATGGTCTGACCGATACTCTAGGCCTGTAGCCAATTTGAATGCACCAGCGATGCTGAGAAACTTTAAGTGACTGTCCAGGCTGCCAGCTGTCTCTGTCTACTCTCAAAAGACTCCCGAAAGTTGCTTGCATCCTTCTCCCATTTCTTGGGTATTATTATATTCCTTCTCAGGTCTTTGATGGGATTGAAGACTAACAGTTATAGTTACAATCTTCTTGTATCTTAGCTAGAACATATTAAGTATTAGATTTAGGTTCTTTAGGATAGCACACCTTTTGGAATGACCCTTGTAATGTGCCATTTACCTATGCTCTAGACTTCTCTGGATTTTAGTATGTGTCTTGCTTGATATTGTTCGCATTGGTTGTAGTTCCATCTTGTCTAGGTCATTATCCCTTATTCCTCCTGGACAACATTTAATAATCAATCCTATTGTATATAATTTTGTATTAGGTTAGAACTTTCTTTTTTTTTTTTTTTTTTTTTTTTGGTTTTTCGAGACAGGGTTTCTCTGTGTAGCTTTGCGCCTTTCCTGGAACTCACTTGGTAGCCCAAGCTGGCCTCGAACTCACAGAGATCCGCCTGGCTCTGCCTCCCGAGTGCTGGGATTAAAGGCGTGTGCCACCACCGCCCGGCCCAAATGATGACAAACTTTTTTTTTTGGTTTTTCGAGACAGGGTTTCTCTGTGTAGCTTTGCGCCTTTCCTGGGACTCACTTGGTAGCCCAGGTTGGCCTCGAACTCACAGAGATCCACCTGGCTCTGCCTCCCAAGCGCTGGGATTAAAGGCGTGTGCCACCTTTAATTAATTTATTTAATTAATTAATTTTATTTAGACAAAAGGGGGAGATGTAGTGAGTTGCTGTTCCAGCTTTGACTTGGAAGTACTACCCCCAGTGAGGCTTCTGGTAACTGTCATGCCAACCTATGACCTGTTCCTGAGGTGGAGCTGAGACAGGAGCCCTTAAGACCCAAGATCTGGATATGCCGACACTCTTGGTTCCTGGTGATCCTGGATGCTGGATGGTAGACTGAGTGGAGTTCTCCAGAGAACCCAGCTGGACTGCGCCTCACTTCTCCTGGATCCTGTAACCAACCCCTTACTGGCTGTGAGTTACCCCCCAAAATAAACCTCCTTTTTAACTATGTGGAGTTGCCTTAATAAATCCCCACAATAACTTTCAGTTACCTCTCAGTATCATGTCTGCCTGCATGCTACCATGTCCCACCATGATGATAATTGACTGAACCTCTGAAATGTTGTGAGCCATCACAATGAAATGTTTTCCCTTTATAAGAGTTGCCGTCATCGTGGTATCTCTTCACAGCAATAGAAACCCTGATCCCCCTTCTATTCCTGTTACGAAAAGTCCCTTGGGAAAGTACCAACCCTGTTCTGGAAATGTGGCTCCAAACGCCCCAGCTAACTGCTTGCTTACTTTCCTTCACCCTGCCAACCAGGATGTAGTTTTCTTGTGTTCTTTGCCTTTAAAAGCTCCCTGTAAAATGCATTCAATGCTGTTCTGGGAGAAATGTTTCTCTCCAGGCAGTTGACAGCTGGGTTAATGCACACTCTCAATTCTCACTTCAGACACTGCGAGTGGTCTTTTGGTCTCTACCCTGCAACAAGGCCAACCTGGCTTGAACTAGTTTTGAGTGCACAATAAACAAACTGTCCTCCAAGTGAATTTTCAGGGATAATCCCCTATTATGACTATCTTATGACTACAGAGCATTCAGTGTACTAATTAAAATCAGATGCATTTTATGGACAGGCACAGTGTGTTATATACTTTAGCCTGTCAGTCAAAATAGAGAACCATCCAAACTACATCCCTCATAAGCCAACTCCTACTTAGACCCCATGAAAAGAAGCCCCAACAATAACTTAGAGCCCTTAGGTATGTTCCCCCATGTGGCCTCCTTTCTAATCAGCCTTCTCTTTAAAGTAAGTTTCCTTGGTACTTTTACAATGTTTGAGTCTTTATTTCAGTTCCTTGAAGAGGCCAGGAACCTCAAAACCCAACCCAGACTTTAATCACTACAACATCCATACTAGAAATCTACTTAGAAATGGCCCAAAGTTAGGAGTTCTATCTCATGTAAAATCATGACACCAAAAACCTTTAATGTAAAATTTTGGTATTTGGAGGAATAAGAACTTCATGAAAACATGAATTTGCTTGGAAATGCAAGTCATTCTAATGAATTAATACATACAGTTCTAAAAAGATTTTTTTGTTGTATCTGAATGCATATGTGAACATATATACAGAATCCTTTGAAGAACTGACTTAAAACTTTTCACACTGCAGTATGATAATGTTATGGAAGATAAATGGAGTTCCCATTGGCTGTGATTCATATTAGTTTTGAGTTTATAAAGGTTTTAGTGCTGGCAAGAAGCCATATCTGAAATGAGCTGACAGCTGAGGGATCTTCTGATCCTGTCTCCTAATGGCACAAATGAGGAATCTATATGCCCTGGTGAAGACTACAGAGCTCATGAGACAGAGCTGGTCCACTTACCAGTTCTCAGAAGTGCTCTGGAAATGTCTGGGACTCCAGTCACATCTGAATAGCCAAGTTTCACAAGCTTTTCAAGAGAAGTATCCCTTAACAGGAGTGCACATCTGATTTGGACACCCATTATGTGCAGGTTTATTAGGTGTGCCCTCATGGACATGTCTGTTTAGAGCCAGCTCATATTTTCAAGCTCATCCTCTGTTGTGGGGTTGTCACTTATTAGGACTAGGGGTGACACAGGCTGTGATATGTTATAACCACTGCCCTATGAAGACTCAACCCAACCCATGTCTGAAATGCAATCCCTTCAGTCATTTCATGAAATACAGGCCCAGACACAGAGATACTTGTTCCAACCTGGCAAACTTACTCATATGCTTTCATTTGCCAAGCTGGCAGACTTCACACCTCTCACTGATGCCAGTTTTACTTCCATTGGCTATGTTTTTTTTTTTTTTTTTTCATCCTGTTCTGACATAAGGGATGCACTGAAGCTAGACTTTTCCTGGTCCTGCCTGGCCCATGGTCAGGACAAATCTCTCTCACCCGCCAGTCTTGCAGCCGCTTGGACCGAAGTAAACACACAGAAGCTTATATTATTTACAAACTGTATGGCCATTAGCTCAAGCTTATTACTGACTAGCTCTTACACTTAAATTAACCCATAATTCTTATTTATGTTTAGCCACGTGGCTTGGTACCTTTTTCCAGTTTTGCCTTTACATCTTGCTTCTCATGGTGGCAGCTGGCAGCATCTCCTGATTCAGCCCTCCTGTTCCCAGAATTCTCCTCTCTTTTTGTCCCGCCTATACTTCCTGCCTGGCTACTGGCCAATCAGCACTTTATTTATTAACCAATCAGAGCAAAACATTCACAGCATACAAATATCCACAGCAAAGCACAAAGTATCAGGAGCTGTTTCTTTTACCATTTCACTCTGGTTTTTCCTTCCTTAGTCACTAATTGGAAGCTACAGAGAAACCATGGCCTCACAATGCAATACCACACTGAATTCTTTGAAGGAAGAGTAACAAATGACTGAGAACATGAACAATGAAATCACAACAAGGTCAGAGTGACTGGCTAGCAAAGGAGCCAGAGTGCAGCACCAGGAGAGGCACAGATTTCCTTAAGTTTCCAACAAAGCAAATGACAGAGAAAGGCCTCATCTGAATCATCTCAGCAACTGTGTCAAAATGTAATCATTTAAAATAAACACCCTCTCAGGCTGGAGAGATGGAGAGAGAGGTTGGGGAACACATAGTGCTTTCAAAGGATCCAAGTTTGGGTCCTAGCACCCATGTCGGGTGGCTCACAACTGCCTGTGACTCCTGCTCCAGGAGATCCAGTGCGTCTAGCCTTCCTGGGCAACTGTACTCATAAGCACATACCCCCACACAAATGCACACATACATATAACTAAAAATAAAATAATAAATCTTTATAAAATAAAGAGCCTCAGGATTGAAGTGGACGAGGCTGTTTTCAGAAAATAAATTAGTTTTAAGATACTGAAATGATGCAACTGAGAGAAAGGAAAAGCACCAGTTTATATGGCTCTTCCTTCAAACTCAGACGGACAATTAGGAATCCTGCCCATTCCATGGGAACAGGAAATCCAGGTCTGACACGTCACAGGCTCGTGTGTTTATGATGAATTCGGCGGCTGATGAAGATCCACATGGAAGAGCCAGCCACAGACAGCTGTCCTGTGAAGAGCTTGTCTACTCAGCACTTGATCCATCCACCTGGGCTCCTTCCCTGCTGCTCAGGATTTGGGTTCCTGGGGGCTTCTTCAGCATTTAACTAACTCTTTGTTGCCTGAAGGTGCTGGGACTGTTTCTCCACACATAAACTGATCCTAAGACAGAAGAAGAAATGTTACTAGCCACCAGGTTTCTGTCACACAAATACATCAACATCACTTTCACTTTGTTACAGAATCAACTCAGCTTTAGTTTTTTCCACTGCTATATCATTTGTTTCTATCATTATTATATGCTAGCAATACAAAATCAAGATGTAAAATTTAGGGGAAAATTCATTTATGATATTAGAAAAATGGCAAAAAATTTAATTTAAAAAGTCTAAAATGTATGCACTAAAAACTAACTGTTGTCCAGTCTATCCTTGTCCATTGTATGATGTGATCAGGACCTTGGTTTTGTTTTGTTTCCCAAAGATTTATTTATTTATTTATTATGTATACAGTATTCTGCCTGCATGTGTCCCTGCAGGCCAGAAGAGGGCACCAGATCTCATTACAAGTGGTTGTGAGCCACCATGTGGTTGCTGGGAATTGAACTCAGGACCTCTGGAAGAGCAGCCAGTGCTCTTAACCACTGAGCCATCTCTCCAGCCTGTGATCAGGACCTTGATCTCCCCATAGATATTAGTAGTTATCCCAGTTGACAAAAATTGGAGACCAAGGAACATTTTTTTAAAAGATTTAATTATTTGTTTATTTATTTATTTTTATGTATGAGTGCTCTATCTGCATATACGCCTTTATGCCAGAAGAGGGTGTTAGACCCCACTATAGATGGTTGTGAGCTACCATGTGGTCACTGGGAATTGAACTCAGGACCTCTGGAAGAGCAGCCAGTGCTCTTGACCTCTGAGCCATCTCTCCAGCCCCAATAGCACTTCATTTTTGTTCAAAGAACTGGAGTCATCACTAAATTAGAATTAAGAGCATGCTGAAGATTAGTCCTAAATTCTTTATTTAATAAGCAATGTCTTATAAACATGCCCATCTTGCTAAAGAGCAACCAGAAACAATCATGTCGCATCTTTTAAGTTTTTGCATTAATCATAGCTGGTCATTCAAATATCAGCCTCTCTAAATGAGCACTAAACAATAGGTTTTTGTGTTTCCCAGCACAGACCTGCAATAGTAACTACTTTGGAAATGAGGTTCAGTCTCTGGTTTCTTTCCTTTCTTTTTTTCTCCCTTTCTTTCTTTCTTTCTTTCTTTCTTTCTTTCTTTCTTTCTTTCTTTCTTTCTCTCTCTCTCTCTCTCTCTCTCTCTTTCTTTCTTTCTTTCTTTCTTCTTTCCTTCCTTCCTTCCTTCTCTTTCTCTTTCTCTTTCTCTCTCTCTCTCTCTCTCTCTCTCTCTCTCTCTCTCTCTCTCTCTCTCTCTTTCTTTTTTTTCCCCTCAAGACAGGGCTTCTCTGTGTAACAGCCCTAGCTATCCTGGAACTCGATTTGTAGATCAGGCTGGCCTCAAACTCAGAGATCCATCTGCCTCTGCCTCCTGAGTGCTGGGATTCCATCTCATTCTCTGGTCTTTTATCCTGGTTTATGCCTGACACTACAAGAACTCTCCCAGTTACTGCATATCTCCCATAGTGCGATGCTCAAGGAGTCAGCCCCTGGTCTGTCCTTGTTGCTCTTTGTACCAGAGACCATTTTAATCCAAGAATGAATCATCAAATTTCTACGTTATTGTTTCAACTAAAGCCTGCCACTCACAAAGCTCTGTGCTTTGGTCCAACTTACCCTACACTCATTTAGAGTTCATCCTTTAGGACTGTTAACTCCTAACTTAAGACTCCAAAGCACTAACTGCACTTTGGGTGAGGGGTAAAAGCATTTACCCTTTATCTATTGTCATCCTTATTGGGTACAAAGGAACACATTTAACATGAAACTGTAAAAATCACAACTTGGAATTATATGTCAAACAAGATAACATAGACTGTATGCATAAACCAGGCAAGCAATAAAAGGCAATCTTTTCAAAATGTCCTGGAGCTCTAAACAAACTTAAATATTAAATACAAAAGAAATGTCAAAAGAAAAAACACCAATTAAAATAACCTTCATGTTTTTTCATTCCTAATTAAGTCATTTTCATTACATTACATTGTTATTACAGAGCAATTTCTTTACTGCCCTTTCCAAAGTGAACACAAGTTATGTAATTTAAACTTGAATAATAATATCCTACAGCTACGTACTGACAATTTGTAAAGCTTTAAAAAAAAAATACCCATGATCTAGCACAAGGTTAAGAAATGCTCTTCTAGGCTGGGTGTGGTGACCCATGCCTTTAATCGCAACCCTTAATACGCAAAGGCAGGGGGATCTCTATGGGTTCAAATCCAGCCTGGTCTACATAGCAAGTTTCAGGACAGCTAGGGCTACATAAAGACCCTGTCTCAAAAAACAAGCAGACAACAAAAACCCAGAAAACAAAACAAAACTCCCAACACTCTTCTGCACTTTTATATTAGGCAGGCTGCTTTAGGTCTCTATCATTACCTACACCACCCACCCCCTTCAATGTCTCCCTTACTTTGTCATAAATCACTTTTATAATGAGAGAGCAGCTAGGACACGTTGCCACATCTTCTCCATTCTCCAAATCTTCCTAGGACGAAATCAAACAACGTATGGTCAGCATAGCCCCCCTTCCGTCATCTTCCCACAAGCCTTTCCCACGTCTATGTGCAAGAATTGGATTGGGTAATAGCGCAAAGAACTTCCCCCAAAGTGTCACCTAGAAAAACCGGGGAGATTAGGTTGTATTGATCGCCCCCAAAATGCTGGGGTACAAAATCGAATCCCCTTCTCCAAAGAAATCCCCAGGAAAAGATTTTAAGGGGGGGGCTAGGGAGAACTGCGCCCCCTGGCCAGACCGTGTGCCCCGACAGCTTAGATTACTGCTTTAGCGGCGGGGTTCAGGAGAACACGTGGGTGACAGCCTAGCCAGGGACACCGGAAGGGAAAATGCGCAAGCTCAAGGAGTCGCCGATGGGCCCTGAGGGTACCTTGGTGATGGAGAAGTTATCCCCACAGGGACAGGGGTAGAAATAGGTCTCCGAGTCCTCGTCATATTGAAAGTCCTCGATCTCCACCTCATCGTGAAACACCGCCATAGTCACGGGGTGGACACTTCATCAGTTTGCTTAACTCGGCCCGAGATGGAAGGTCTGGACTTCCCGGCCTACTCAGAAGCAGGGACAATCACTTCCGGGCTGCGCAAGGCGATGACGTAACTCCGGCCTCGGTAGCCAAATGGGTGACCGGGTCGCGGTCGCCATGGAGATAACCGAGCTGGGGGACTTATTGCCGCAAAGGTGACGCTTACTGCGCAGCTGGTTTGCGCAGCGCTCCGCCCACTGGGTGGCAGTGACCAATAGTGTGAGGGGCTCTCTCACACGGTTGCTACGTCACTCCGGGGCCGGGGAGTTTGGGTCTGGGTTGTAACTGAGTTGTCTCCTTTGCCCGAGGTTCAGGGAACCTTAAAGAGTGGGCTGGAGGCTACGGCCCTTATCGGAGGGGGGCGCCTGGTCACCCACGCAGCGTCCTCTCCAGTCCGCAGTGGTTGACAACAGCGCTCCTGGAATTGCATTTCAGCCGACCTTGAGCGCAGAGAAGCCTGGCCTGTGTTCCTGCCTGCAGGTACATCGCTGCCTGTCTCACTCCAGCCACCTTCAGATACCCTGAGCTGTGTGGTAGAGGAGCAAGATCTGGAAGACAGGGACGAATTCTAGCGCTGTTTGCAGTATTCACTATAGTGATAGGTGCGGTAGTAGCAATAACATCACTTTTAATTATTGGTTTTTTTTTTTTTTTTTTTTTTTTTTTTTTTTTTTTTTTTTTTTTTTTTTTTTTTTGGTTTTTCGAGACAGGGTTTCTCTGTGTAGCTTTGCGCCTTTCCTGGAACTCGGTAGCCCAGGCTGGCCTTGAACTCACAGAGATCCGCCTGGCTCTGCCTCCCGAGTGCCGGGATTAAAGGCGTGCGCCACCACCACTCGGCAATTATTGGAGTTTTTAGTGGGCCACCTACACTCTGAATGCAATTCTGTTGATCCTGGGGTTCAAAACTCCATTTTATTTATCTTTAATTCAGATTCAGAGACTGGGCATCTTTGCCCAAGATTACATACCTAGGCTATCTATCTCCAAAGCCCAGGAACAAATTATTTGTGTGAACTTCAGTTCTTGGTGAAAAGAATGGTTTTCCTGGTAGTATTGTCAGCATGCAACATCTTCCTTGAAGTGAAATGCACATGAAAAGCGCTTTGTCCCGAAAGCAGTGCTGAGCCTGTTTTGGTTATAATCAGGGACTTTGGAGTATTGCCCTATTACTAGACAGTTACTTAGATCTCACTGGAGGAATGCAGTGTAGTGAAAACCCACTGTGGCAGAATAGGATCCTGGATCAGAGTCTGACTTGATGGGCTCTGGGAGTTGGAAATGTACATTCTTTGGTTCTTACTTCCTTTGTGAGAAAAGAGTCTTTGAAATCTAACATTCTTTTTTTTTTTTTTTAAGATTTATTTATTTATTATGTATACAGCATGTATGATTGCTGGCCAGAAGAGGGCACCAGATCTCATTACAGATGGCTGTGAGCCATCATGTGGTTGCTGGGAATTGAACTCAGGACCTCTGGAAGAGCAGTCAGTGCCCTTAACCGCTGAGCCATCTCTCCAGTCCGAAATCTAACATTCTTTTCCGTGGGAATTAATAGTTCAGCAATCATGTATAGCTTACCTAGCTTACATTTCTATAACATAAGCATAACATTTAAATACATACAGTTTGCATAACCAATTTTGTGCACATTGAAAGGACACTTTCATTTTGAAGCCCCTTTAAAGTGTTTAGGTAAACCTAAAGACAGAAGTCTTTGGAAGGTAAAATCCAGAAGTTACATGAAAAGAGTGTATGGAAGGCCGGGCGGTGGTGGCGCACGCCTTTAATCCCAGCACTCGGGAGGCAGAGCCAGGCGGATCTCTGTGAGTTCGAGGCCAGCCTGGGCTACCAAGTGAGTCCCAGGAAAGGCGCAAAGCTACACAGAGAAACCCTGTCTCGAAAAAACAAAAAAAAAAAAAAAAAAAAAAAAGAGTGTATGGAAGATTGTTTCAAAGATTTCACTCTCTTTTATGCATAAATTGGAGATCTACACAGCAATTAGGAGGTATTTGTAGCCTGTTGAGGGTTAACTGTAGCTTGTCTATGCAGAGGAGAAATCCTGTGGAAGTCTTGTATCTTTATAAATACAAATACTTCCCAGGTAGCTAGCTCCTGGGACACAGGAAATAAACTGATTTTCCAGTGTCTATTCTTAGTTCAGGTCATCAGAGTTGGAAACAGTCTTCTCGAATGTGCAGAAGGGATGCAGCTGTGGGTAGGGAGATGACTTGGCGAGTCAAGTATATGGTTGTGTAACTCCAGCACTGATGGGAATGGGGGCACAGTGGCCAACCTTTCGGTGAACTCCAGGTTCAGGGAGAGACTATCTCAAAAAATATGGTGGAGGATGAAGAAGACATCCAATCTCATCCTCTGCCTTGAACTCACAGATGCACATACATATAACACACAGGATTTGCATGCATCCATATTTGGCTCATAGTATGTATAAATTGCTAGGCCTTTTATTTAAAAAGCAAACAAAGGGCTGAAGAGATGAGCACTGGCTGCTCTTCCTGAGGACCCAGGTCAAATTCTCAGCACCGACACTGCAGTTATAACTGTCTATAACTTCAGTTCCAGGGGATCCAACCCTCTCTTCTGGTCTCCATAAGCACCAGGTACACACATGGTGCATAGACAGACATGTAGGCAAACACTCATACACATAAAATAATAAAAAAGATTTAAATAGTAAAATACAATTTAACAAACCTTTCTTTTTCCTGGTACTAGGAATCAAACCTTGGGTCTAATGCACGCTAGATACATGCTATACTGGCTTAGCTACACCCCCCAAGTCCTGATCTTATAGTAAGCAATTCAGACCCATCAAAAACAACTTTCTGGGGCATCTTAAAACCTGAAGTTACAGGAGTGTCTTAGATGGGGTTTTATTGCTGTGAAGAGACACCATGACCATTGCAACTCTTTTAAAAGGAAACATTTAATTGGGGCTGGCTTATAGTTTCAGAAGTTTAGTCTGTTATCATAGTGGCAAGAAGCTTGGTGGTATGCAGGCAGACATGGTGCTGGAGAAGAGTTCTACATCTTGATTTAAAGTCAGCAGGAGATTGAGCCACAATGGGTGTAGCTTGAGCATACCAGACCTCAAAGTCTGTGGCCAGTGACACAATTCCTCCAACAAGGTCACATCTCCTAATAGTGCTACTTGCTATGGGCCAAGTATTCAAATACATGAGTCTATGGGGGCCATTCCTATTCAGACCAGCACAACGGGACAGCTAGCATTTCTTTGTAATTTCTCTACCAATCATTTGCATATATGTTATTTAAAACAGAAAAAGAAAGGGTGATGAGGCATTTATTTGTGGTAGCTGACACTGTTCCCGATACATTTAGGTGTATTGTGTCATTAGAATGACACTGTGGGGTACAGATGGGGTGTGTCATTAGAATGACACTGTGGGGTACAGATGGGGTGTGTCATTAGAATGACACTGTGGGGTACAGATGGGTGTGTCATTAGAATAACACAGAGGGGTACAGATGGGGTGTGTCATTAGAATGACACTGTGGGGTACAGATGGGGTGTGTCATTAGAATGACACTGTGGGGTACAGATGGGGTGTGTCATTAGAATGACACTGTGGGGTACAGATGGGGTGTGTCATTAGAATGACACTGTGGGGTACAGATGGGGTGTGTCATTAGAATGACGCTGTGGGGTACAGATGGGGTGTGTCATTAGAATGACACTGTGGGGTACAGATGGGGTGTGTCATTAGAATGACACTGTGGGGTACAGATGGGGTGTGTCATTAGAATGACACTGTGGGGTACAGATAGGGTGTGTCATTAGAATGACACTGTGGGGTACAGATGAGCTGTGTCTTTAGCTTTGGGAAGCCAGGTTTAGGGGCTGAAGAATTTGCTAAAGCAAAGCTGCAAAGTCATGGTGCCACTTGGATCCCTCTGATCCTAGAACCAGACTCAGTGGATGACTGCTCTGTCTGATCCAGTTCAGGCGGAAGAGAGGAAACCGCAGGGATGTCCTACAGCAAGATGTAGGGCCGATCCCAACCGTTTTCTACACTCTCTGCTTCTGCCATCTCTGGCCACTGCTCTACCAGAATCTTAGAGTCTTGACTTCCTGCTTCATCCTGGGCAGTCATTTAAACTCCGGAGATCATGTCCTTGTTCTGATTTATTCATGTTCTTCAGCTGCTTCTTGTGCCCTTCAGGGAAGGTTTATACCTTTCCATTGGCCTACGGTGACCCAGGACACATTTATGTAGACAGCTCCTCTGGTCACACTGGCCCTGGCTCTTCTAACTCCCCAGGCTGGTTCCTGGCTTGGGCTTTGTTCTTGCCGAGATCTCTGCTGCAGTGTTCTCCCCTTCAAGTCTGCCTGGCTGCCTCTTGGGCTCTGCCCTCAGCTCAGCAGCCGTGTTCGTCTCCCCCCCCCCCTACACTTCATCACTCCTTCCTCCTCTGTTGTACTCGTCCCCATAACTATCCCTTTAATTAATGTCAGCACCCTTCTCTTGCTCAGCTCCTTGGGCTTGGCAGCAGGAGCCTTTAACCACTGAACCAGCTTGCCAGTCTGATGTAAATAATACACACACACACACACACACACACTCACACACACTCACACACACTCACACACACTCACACACACATACACACACACTCACACACACTTTAAGAATGGAATAAAGCTCGGAAGGCAAGTTGTTGAACACACTTTTATAAAAATGCCTTTATTTGCCAGCAGGTGACACTCTTGGTCATGGTGCTGTTAACAAAATTCAGTCTATGAAAAAGAACAGCTTTTAAAAATTAACTTCCTTTTGTTTTCCGGTTGAGAGGTAGACTGTTGTGAACAGCATAGTCACTAAAGGTGTACTGTATTGTAAAAACATTTATTTTAGCAGTAGCTGTCTAAAATATTAAGTGGAACAATGTCCACTTTTCACTGGAGGATGAACTTAATAATAGAGATTTTGGTCCTAAGTGATATAACTATCTTTCTAGCCGTTGACTATGATTTAACTTTCTTCAGCACAGCATGAGCTCAAACTAGGCAGAACCATAAGGGAACTACCTGAGGCCACACAGGAAGGGTAGCCACAGATAGCAGGAAGCAACAGTGTGGAGAGTATTTCATGGGATGGGTAACCTAGGTTACAGGCCATGGAAGATCAAGAAGCAGATGAGGAATAAAAACGTCCACATAAGGGAGAAGGATTAATGGCAGGGAGCAACTGAGACTGAGGACCTCTGATTGTAATGAGGGCCCTCCCTTCAGTCTGGTGCTGGGACTCAAACCCAGGGCCTCCATGTGTTTCAAATAAGCACTCTACATCTGGGCTTCACACTTTAACTCTAAGTGAGCCTTTTCTTTTGCAAGTAAGACTTGATGGGGCCTTTTCTGTTTCCTGGCTTTGTACTTAACTAGTTTATTGTCTCTGCCATTGTAGGAACTTTGTGGGAATTTCAGTATATGGAAAACTGTGTTCCTGCTGGTGTGAATCCAAAGGTCTTAGTATAGTATTGGGACCAAAATATCGTGTCAGACAGCTGAGGACTCCCAGAACCCCATGGGTTTCTAAATTAAGTTCTGCTTGCTTGCTTTCAGTGACCAACACACTGTTTTTGCATGAGGTAGCAGAGGCCTTACACCTCTTCCAGTTACTGGGGGAAAACAGCCAGGAGCATGTTTATTCCCAACATTGTTAGCAAGAAATCCATCTATCTGAAGACTACTTAGGGGGTTGTGGCTTTTGAGAAATTCTCAGTTATATCACTACCTGGAATACTAATTTATTTAGTTTTATCTCCACCTATTAGAACCTAAGTTTTCTGAAGCTTTCTTCAAACCTGCACTGCCAAAGCTTAGGTAAGTGCCTGCTTCATACTTGGCCCTTAATAGTTTTCATTGAATGAAAAACTACAAAAACTTTATTGTTGGCTTGAATATTCTCCTAACACTAAACTTATTACAGTCAACTCAAACAGCACTTTCTAAAATGCTTGGGAAAGACATGTTTTATTCTCAAAGCCATGAAAGAGAGAGCCAACCGAAATGGTAATACAGCATGGAAAATGTGGGTGTTTAGGCTAAGAAGTATTTTTTAAATGTCACAAGAAAGTAGTGTGAGAGGCAAAGGATAGGTGACCTGACTCTTAATCGGTGTTTTACCTGATGGTCTTTTGATTTTAAGACATCCTGACGGGGTGACGGCACATGTTTGTAACCCCAGTACAAGACAGGAGGAGCCCAAGTTTGAGGCCAGGTTAGGGAACACAGTGAGTTCAAGGCCAGCCCGGCACTTAGTAAGCTTGTCTCCTAAAACCAAAAGGAAAACAAAAGTGAAGAGTTGAGAATCTTCCTGTTTTGTTTTGTTTTTATTGAAGGATAAGATACAGACAGGAAGTATCCAGCTACAAGGACAGCTTGCAGATTTTACGAAGTGGACCTACTGAGGCACTCAGCATCCATACAAAGAAACTGCATTGTTAACAGCTACTTTCCAAGACTGATTTCTAACATTATAGGGTTTTTTTCTATCTTGGCACATTGTATAGTTGATATCAAAGAATATGTGCTCTTTGGAGTCTGGCTGCTGTCATCCCGTTTAGTACCTGCAACCTATAATTGAATATTACTGTGTGTAAGTGAAATGTATTCATTGCCATTGATGCTGTGTGTAGTGCATGAATGTATCACCCTTCATTTACCGCTTTTTGGTCTTTTGGATAGTTGCTAGTTTGGTCTGTTATAAATAGTATTATCTATTTATTTTAAATATTTGTGAACCTTAAGCTTTTATAAATACAGTGCTTAGAAGATTTACTTTTAGCCAGGCAGTGGTGGCACATCCCTTTAATCCCAGCACTTGGGAGGCAGAAGCAGGAGGATCTCTAGGTTTGAGAACAGTTTGGTCTACAAAGCGAGTTCCAGGGCAGCCAGGGTTACACAGAGAAACCCTGTCTTGAACCCCACCCCCCATCCTGCCTAGGGTCAGGATAGCAAGTTTAATAAGCACCAGAAGTTCCCAGTACATAGGAAACAGAATATGGCATCCATTGGGCTGCCATAGTCTAGAGCACAACCTGAATTCATGTGATCTATGAGGCCTCTGTTAGAGTTCTTTGCTTATGTCTCCAGGCCCTACCTCAAGCCAAATCCTTCATTTGACAAGCTGAAAATGAAGCATAAGCATGTCATGTCAGACCGGCAGAGCTTGGAGAATGAGAACAGTGAAGCCTCAGAGAAATTCAATTTTAGACGTGTGTAACAGGGGTGGGCGTTGAGGCTTCAAAAGAGTCATCCCATTCCCAGTTAACCCTCTCTGCCTCCTGCTTGTGTCTCAAGATGTGAGCCTGCAGCTACTGCTTCAGCACCATGCCTTCCTGCCTGTTGCCATGATGGCCATGGACTCCAACCCTCTGAAACCACAACCCCCATGTTAAATGATTTCCTTTATAGGTTACCTTGGTCATAATGTTATATCATAGTAATAGAAAAATAACTAAGATGCCCACTAAGACTCATCCTGCCACTTAAATAGAAACATTTAACTCAGGCCTACTCAGAGAGCTCATGCAACACCATCTGCTCCATGGGCCACATGCAATGAGGCTCCTCCTGCAGCCTCTACAACCTGCTCAGCCCAGCCCAGGGCTCAGCTGCAAATCACTAACTAGAAAAAAAAGCTGGGTCGGCAGGTGGATTGAGATAACGGCTTCGCCCTAGAGCTATTTTGATTTGGTTAGTTTGGGGATAGGGTTTTTTTTTTGTTTTTTGTTTTTTTTTTTTAAGTTTAGAAAAGCTCTTGCTGGCCGGGCAGTGGTGGCACAGACCTTTAATTCATGCACTCAGAAGGCAGAGGCAGGCTCTGTGAGTTCAAGGCCAGCCTGGTCTACAGCTACCGTGAGTTCCAGGACAGTCAGGGCTACAGAAACCTGGTCTCGAAAAAACAAAAAGCAGAAGCTCTTGCTGTGTAACTAAGACTGGCCTGAGGTTCCAGAGTGCTGGGACTGGCAGGATTCAAATGGGGGAAAATGAGGCCGGATATAGAAAGGGGAAAATACCCGCCCCCTCTGGGATCTACTTTACATTTCCTGCTGTCTGAGAGTAAAACTTTAACTGATAAAACCAAAATTGCCTGCAGCGATAGAGCTTGTTTTCCTAAAGACGTTTCAGAAAAAGGATACCAAAAACAACCAATTGCATAGGGTTTGGTGCTCAAATGTGTAATCTCAACATTTATGAGGAGGAACTAGGATCCAGAGTTAAAGGGAAGTCTCAGCCACAGCAGAATTCAAGGTCTGCCCAGGACACCCATGACAGTTTCAAAGAATACAAATTAACAAAAACTGTATGTTGTTGGTGTTATGTATTAAGCTGCCAATGTTATTTTATTAAGCAGTGCTGTTTACCGTATGACAGAAGCCACAAGGCACAACAAAACCCACATTAAGAATTTATTAAGGGAATAGAGAGGGGGTGTGCATAGGCCTATGGAATGACTGTACAGGAAGAGAGATTGGTGGAACCCATTTTTATAGGTGTGTCCCCACCACCACCACATGCACATATGGGTTTACATAGCTATGCCACACATAGATTACGTGATCACACTGCATGCAAATTATGTGATCACACAGCACACAGATTACATAGGATGTAAGGCCCTGGGATGACTAAGCATCTTACCTGGCTACTAGACAGTGTATGTGTGGTCATGTAGCTAGGGGAGTGGCTAGGAATTCTAATGGTTGTTTTTTGCTCTTTCCATGGGCCCGCCATCCAGCTCCCAAATAAATCACACATGGAGGCTTATTTTTAATTATGAATGCCTGGCCTTAGCTTGGCTTATTTCTTGCAAGCTTTCCTTAACTTAAATTACCTGTCTACCTTTTGCTTCTGGGTTTTTTTCTATTCTCCTACTTCTGTAAATCCTACTCTTACTCCGTGGCTTGCTGTGTAGCTTGGTGGCTGGCCCCTGATGTCCTCCTCCTTCTCTGGCTACTTCTTTGATTGTTTCCTTCCAAGTTTCTCCTCCAATTTATTCTCTCTGACTGCCAGCCCCACCTATCCTTTCTCCTGCCTAATTATTTGTCATTCAGTTCTTTATTAGACCATTGGATGTTTTAGACAGTCACAGTAACACAGCTTCACAGAGTTAAACAAAAGCAACATAAATAAAAGTAGCATACCTTAAAATAATATTCTGCAACAGCCATATGCTTACTTAAGGCCAGAATGTCCTGACCTTGAGTTGAACTGTATAAACTCCTCTCATCCCTTGCCCCAAATAACACACCTCATAAAACCATCATAGCTTCCTTTACAAAACATTAATTCTTTAAACCAGCTTACATCTTTTACTTAATATTTGACCTTTACTCAACTTTTAAATTTTGCTTAATCTTTAAACCTTGTTGTAAATTACAACTTGAGCAATGCAACATAAAAAGCAATGGGAGACACTTAAGCACCAAACTCTGAAGGTCACATTCATGTCTTAGATGTCTACTGCTTGAATAGACAGGAGTACATCTCTTATCTCTACTTAATAAACTCATTCACTTTACTTTACTCAGACTAGTTCAGACATTCTTTCCTGAGGTGTGGTCAGGATCAAGGCAAGGGCAGGGTGAGCTGACTCAGGACACTGGAGGCAGTGAAGAGACTAGGATATGATTACATGTATGGGCCACATATTTTCTCTTTTCTACTGATATAAAGTGACTTTCGTGAACATCAAGAGTAAACAAAACCATGAGAGAAGACTCCAACATCCCTAGACACCAAATCCCAGACACCAAGGCAGCAGTTTACCTCCTTCATCCTAAAGCATGGTTTCTTAGTCCCTAATTCAGACTTTCATTAGAAAGAAAGAAAACAACTAATTCCAAATATCCTCTTTGGATAACACATTTGGTGAAGATACAAAGACTAGATGAATGGAAAATGTATGGTTCTCTTCATGTCAATGGCTGATTCTTAGTTTATTAGAGTAAAACTGATGTTAAGAAGGTAATCCCAGCACTCAGGGGCTACAGCAGGAGAATCATCCTTGCCATCCAGGGCTACATTATGAGTTCAAAGCCAGCTTATCTATACTAAGACCCTGTCCAAAATACTACGGGGTAAGAAGCACAGCTGATCAGTGTGTGGACTGTTGTGATTCTTAACATTTCCATTTTAGTGAACTAAAAATCCCCTTTCCACCCATTCACTCTATCCTGTCCAGCTTGGTTCTCCAGTTCTTTCTGCCAGCAATGGTAGTCTCTTCTATCTGTCTACTGTGCAAGTCCCAAGCACTAGAGAGCCTTTCTTAAACAAATACATCGTTCTCAAGTATTACCAGTCAAGAGAACCGTCATGTCGCCTTCTTGTGCCTACTGACATCTACATAGGTTTCCAGTGTGGACCCTTTAACACAGAGGCGATCCTTTAACAGTTCCTCGTGCTGTGCTGACCCCCAACCATAAAATTATTCTCGTTGCTACTTCATAACTGTAATTTTGCTACTGTTATTGTCATGATTTATTATTATGTGGGGAGCCCGTGGGTATCCCATATGTGCAGGAAATCATGCTGGACAGATGTACGCCATGTAGAGCATGGCAGCGGTGGCCAGTGATACACAACCCAGACGATGCATCTGCATGGAGAGTTTATTATAATAGAGAGATAAAGAGTCAGAGAGAAAGAGAGAGACATAGAGAAAGGGGGATTGAGGGGTGCACACCTCGTGGGAGTGAAGAGACAGAAGAGAGAAGGATGGGTGGAGTTTTTCCTTAAAAAGAGACTTTTATATCAGGACACAGGGTGGTATCAAGGATCAGAGTATTAACAGTTATAAATCAATGTAAATATCCGTGTTAGGTGACCCCTGTGAAAGGGTCATTCAACTCCCCATAAGGGGGTTGAAACCCAGGGTTGAGAACTGCTGCTTTAACACCTGATGCCCTTATTAGACCTTCTTTCTTCGCCTGAGGGTTCCATCAGCTTTGAACACTCCAGCACTGCACACACATCTGGTATCATCTGCACCTTGGCATTAAGAACATGCTGTATGTTCGACAGAGTTGGCCTAGTGAGAAAGGTGCCCACAGTACTGTACCAATGTTTGTCTTTAACTTGCCAGTAGTTTAATACATATTTTACTAACGGATGGATAATGTTAATGATCAAGTTCAGAGCGGCCACAATAAAATAATTTGTTATAAACATAATGAACTTGATGTCCCATTAAGGAGTGTAGTATTAATTTAGGAAAGTAATTTAGAAGAGGATAATGTTTCTAACACAACTGTTCTTTTTTCCCAGGATGGGGGTTGGAGGTGTCCAATGCCCAGTCTTATGAATGCTAAGCAACACTTAGCCCTTGGTTTCTGACAGCCTCATGCAGTTCAAACTAGCCTTGAACATGGTATTCTACCTCTTGCCTGGGTTCCCAGAACTCTGGCAACAACACCCAGATTAACTTAATTCCTTGTTTTCACACAGAACAGAACTGGTGAGGGTGTCACCACAGAAACCATAATCCCAGGGGAAGTGCTGAGAAAGATTGTTTTAAAAAGGCCAGATCCAAAAATCTTAGTTCCAAAGACCCAAAACAATGGATCTGTGAGGTAAAATGTGCACTATATGTACAGCCAACTCAACATTTCCCCCTCAGGCTCTGCAGTACCACAGACATTCCAAGTGACAACCACAAAAGCTAGGGAGGCTTTCAATCCTAGGACTGTACCCTATCTTCAACTTGAACTTCTTGCCCCAAGATAGTCAAGGATAGGAAAACAGGTACTTATCGGTACCACATTAGAATACCATTTTAGGCCACATGGATCTCTGAATTCCAGGTCAGCCTGGTCTACAAAGCGAATTCCAGGATAGCCAGAGCTGTTCCACAGAGAAACCCATTCTTGAAAAGAAAGAAAGAAAGAAACATTTTAGCTCTGGTTTTATATGATAACTATTGTGTGGATTTTCCCTACAGAAGCAAAGAAGAGATGAATTTCTCTCCTCTCTAAAGCCTGAGAGACTAGTAATAAAGCTAAGATAAAACTCAAAATGTATTTAAAGAATTATTTTGGAAGGTGTAATTGTCCACGTATGAAAGGACTGTTACTGACAAAGAAACCCCATTACCCTATTTTGTCAACTACCCACCAACTCTGTGCCAAACTGCTAGTTCCGTAGGGCAATCAAGGTAATGCCAAATGAAGGAACTATAAGCTCAAAAGCCCCAAGCAGAATCCTAGTCCCCCAGAAAAACATCTTGATTCTGCTGTACAGTCAGGCCAAGCAAAGCCAGGAGTAAGAATGAGCACACGATGAGTCATCCATGCTGGACAGAAGATAAGTCAACAGAGTACCTACACAACAATTATTTAGCTCACTTGCCTGTGAGTTCATCGAATTCACGAGTATGGATGACAAGCCAGGACCTGTGGAATATAGACTGTAAGCTTACAAACGATGCCCAAAGTGTTAGATGTAACAATCACAGAAGACCAGCTGAGGAGAGGAAAACAAAGGCTCCTCTGACAGACAAGCATAGAAAGTACTACTGGTGATACTCCCCAGAATAAAAGTGCTCAACTTGGCAGCTGTCATAGACTTGACAGAGTTAAATACCATACCTACATCACAAGCTCCCAGGTCCAAAAGTCTGAGTCTGACTGCTCCTTAGCCATTTGGCTAAGATCCACCTTAAGTCTAAACCCCTCAGCCACACCAGGTATTTTGAAGGGGCCATTAAAGGTTTAATTTGAGGTCTTGAACTGACAGGAAGTAGTGTTGTCCCTGAGGACAGGGCTGATGGAGAGCTCTGAGATTAGACAAGATGGTGGCTGCAGAACAATCTGATGTTTTTATCTCCACTGAGTGACCACTTGCAAATGGTGAGTGATGCATTTTAACTTAGGGGGAAAATGTTACAATTTTTGACAAAGTATTGAGAAAATAAATGTCAGAATCAATGTCGTGACACTTTCAAGTCAGTCTATATTAGATGGGCTGTGTGCCACACATAACTAATCCTAGAGCTGTAATTTGTAACTGTTATTGTTGGGTTGATTTTTTAAAAACATGTTTAGTTTTCCTTTTGTCTCTAAATGTTTGTTTGATTTATAACATGCATTAATTTAATATAAACATGATTGGCAAATTTATTTATTTATTTATTTTAGTTTTTCAAGGCAGAGTTTCTTTGTGTTGCCCTCTAGAGACCAGGCTGGCATGAGATCTGCCTGCCTCTGCCTCCCAGTGCTGGGATTATAGGCCACCACCACCCAGGCTACAAATCATACAAATCATACAAATATTAAAATGTTGCTCAACTTGGGACCCACTAGAAGCACATTTACAATATCCAATTATTAACTTGACAGACGATTCCTTCGTTGTTCTTTTCCACCACAGTATATCTGCACTTATCTTGATGGAATATTTTCTTACACTTCTCTTGGTCATAGCCCATGGGTATAGGGATTCTGTCAATGAGACAAGATAAGACCTGTTAGTAGGGAAAAAACCCTTATTCACCCAGTCCTGCTGCTCAGACATGCTCTGTGCAAGAAGCAGACCACACACACTCCAATTGCCTGGGGCTCTCCTCACCGACTTAAGGGCTTCCTTGGGCTGTTAATGTCCCAAGTGTAGACTCCAGGCACCTCCACCTGTCTGTGCCATGGGGCCACAGAGACCATTTCTAACGTGGGTCCTGTATTCTACCCTGCATGCACTGAAGGACACTGGGATATTCTGACAGGCTCTGGAGCAGATGTGGAGAGAACTGACTCCAGAAAGTTGTCCTCTGACCTCCTCAAGCACCACTCCCACTGAATCTCATACACGTTTACACTAATGTGTTTTTAAAGGGGGAGGGCTGAAAGAGGAGAACTCCAGACTCTCCCCGGGCTTCAGTTTGTCTCAGTTCCTGCTGCTGCTAAGCAGCTGACAGTTCGTCCACCTGTTGGTTCTTCTGGACTCATTTTTTAGCCTGTGTGGCTTCAGTAGTCCACCTCCTCACTGGGCAGCTCAACTCGACCCTGAGGTCCCCTCTAGGTGCACCTCCAGCAGATTCTCTTTACATCTCTGTCATATTTCTCCTGCCCCCAGACCCCTTTCAGCTCTTCCAGCTCTGCTGTGCTCTGTCAGCTTTCCATAGCCATTGTAACCTACATACATGCACACGTACGTACACACACTTACTGTGTGATGTGTAAAGCATGACCAGAGAGTTAATGGTAGTAATTAAAGTTGCAATGAAGAAAAGTCTGTTTGCCAGTGACTAGGTATCATGGGAAATTGGGACTGCTTGGCAAACTGTAGTCCCTAAACCAAACACACACACACACACACTCACACACACACACACTCACACTCACTCACACACACACACACACACACACTTGTGTGCACGTAAATAAATCTATATTTCTGTTAAGAAATCGATGTAGCTTATGAATTTGCTGTTATTCAATGAACTCTAGCCTTGTGGATAGACGCCAACATGTCTGTCTATGCTTCTCACACAGTGCTCACTTCACACTCAGCTTACACAGGAGACCGAGGTAGCAGGATCTCTTGAGCCCTGGAGTTTGACAGCAGCTCAACTTAAGGAAACCTTGACCAAACATAAAACAAAACAAAGCAGAGACTCTGAAGAGTGGTTATATGGGACCCTCCAGAATCAGTGGTTGAGACTTACTGGGGGCAGCAATTAATTCCCGCTTTTTCACAGGAACACTTCTTACAGTCGACTATCCATTCATCGCCTATGGGGTGTTTGATACCAGCAGAATCCAGGCATCCTAAAATGATGCAAATCCCCAGGTCACACCATAGGAACAAAGCTTGTGGGGACACTGAGCCAGCCACTGGCACATGATGATGGACAATTGTAGAGCTGTCAGAGACAGTGCTTTTGAGTCAAGATGGCCAAAGCCCAGCACACTGAAGCACCTGCCTCAGAGAGTGTCTTTGCTTTTGTAAGGTGTTTCTATGCAGCCTTGGCTAGCTGGAAATCACTGTGTAGAACAGGTTGTCTTCCAACTCAACTGTCTCTGCTGGGGTTTAAAGGCCTGAGCTACCATGCTCAGGGGTATGTTTTTTAAGTGAGCTTAAATTCTTTCTAGATTGTATTTCAGAACAGGCATTGAAGAATAAATAAGTCCTTCCTTTTTAATCCAGTAGCTATTAGGAGTGACTGGCAAAGGGGGCCCTGTGAGTTCTCTCTGGTTGTCCTGAACAAAATGCTCACTTCTCTACTAGTATTGATTTGTGTCACTGATTCTCAGGTGGGGATGCACATGTGAAGCATTGTGGGTGCTTAAAAATCACCCACGGACTGGGGTTTAGCCCAGTGGTAGAACAAGTATTGAAAAAGTACAGAGCCATGGGTTTAATTCCCAGCAGCAAATAAACAAGCAAGCCCTCTGTTCCTGATCCCCATCCAAGAAAACAAAATCAGAATCTGTGGGTAGAGCCCAGACTCTCTTGTTTACTTCATTTTTATTTGTTTTGTTTTGTGGGTGGGGTGAGCACATCTTGTATTCTAGGCTGGTACTGAACTTCCTATGTACCCAAGAATTGTATTGAACTTAAAAACTTAAAAAAAAAATCATGTTTATTTTATGGATATGAATTTTTCTCCTGCAGGTATGTAAGAGTTCTGCACCCACATGTATGTAAGGCTACTACATCATATCTTCAGAGAGCAGAGGAGGGCACTAGATGCTCTGGAACTGGAATTACCAACAGTTGTGAGCTGCCATGTGGGTGCTGAGCCAGTGTTCTTAACCCCTGAGCCATCTCTCCAGCCCCATCATATATGGTTTTAATTATCAGCTTGACACAGCCTAACGTCATCCAAGGAATACTTTTTCAAGTTCTTGCTTGAGTCCCCCCCCCCCCACTTTCTCAACAATGGACTGTGGTCTAGAAGTGAAAGGCAAATAAATCCTTTCCTCCCCTAAATTTCTTTTGATTGTAGTGTTTCATCACAGCAGCAAAATGAAACTAGTACAGTATTAAAGCACTAGTTGCCGGAGATTCTCCAGCAACATTCACACCACAAGCATTCATGCATGCACCCACCCACCCATGCATGCAGGCCTGCACTACATTTAAACTAGATTGCAGGGATGATCATGTACATTAAAATTTGAACGCTGCTTCTTAACCCTGACTGCATGTGAAAACCCAGAGGTTCTCATTCAGCTGTTCTTAAATGGGGCCTGATTGTGGTGTTTCAAAGCTCATCTAGCTAAATTGAGAACAACCTCCTTACTCTGTTTCTGTATCTTCACAAATCCTTCTTCCAGTGTATATATATATCCCAAGGCTTCCCCATCTGCCATATATACTAGGTCATATCTACAGGTTGTATCTCTCAGGCTGGAATGGCATTAAAAATACTGGAAAACCCAGGACTTACCATCAGGCGGTTGGTCTGGAAGACCTTCGCGTTGTTGAAGAGTGCAGGCCGCATTGCATGCTGTCACCAAGGTAGCAAGGAACAGGAGGCTGCCCAGCAGAGCTTTCTGTAATGCAGGGAAAGGTTGGGAGTGGAGAATGAGTGATTCTTGAAGGTCATGCTTGACTGAGTGTCCTATAAGATCCCTGCTGAAATTTGGCAGGAAGGGTAGAGTGTGGAGCAACTGCCAGGTACCCTAGCCTGGCAGTCAGAGACTAAGACACAAGACAGTCAGGAAAAAGGAAAGTCTGTCGGGTGTGGTGCACGCCTTTTATCCCAGCACTCAGGAGGCAGAGGCAGGCAGATCTGAGTTCCAGCCTGGTCTACAGAATGAGTTCCAGGAGAGCCAGGACTGACTACGGTGAGAAACCCTATGCCAAAAATAGGGTTTTTGGCCCCTCCTCCCCGCACAAAAGCAAGTTCACTGTCAGAGTGGCTGGCTGTGGGCTGGGAGTGGGAAGGAGGATGCTGGGAGCCTCATCACTGGCTGAGGCAGGGTCTTCCAGCAGCAGCAGCAGCAGTTCCCCCACGCTGTCCTGGCTTGTTCTCAGAGGCCTGGGGGCTCTTGTGCCAGGGCTCATCCTCCTTGTGCCCGTTGACATGAGAAGAGCCATCTCCACCTCCGTAGTTTCTCCCATGTGCCCTCTGCCCCGGTTCTTTCTTTTCCTATAGTTCTCAAATAGTCTTGGGAAAGTGGTTGCTCAAAGTTTGATGGGAAGACATATTCTGTATTAAGCTAATTTAAATGTTTCCTTAAAGGACCTAAAATTAAGTTTTATAATAATAATATTATAAAGTAAGTACAGAAAATATAGAAATCATATCATTTTAAGGATAAAAGAGATTTTAGTCTTTACATGACTAAATAAGTGAAGCTAAGATGTATCAAACTTTGGAAAATAATGTATGAAATAATTTCACTATAACATTGAAGAACATAAAGTCACACTATAAAAGTAGCAAGGGCAATAAAGAGACATCACACACACACACACACACACACACACACACACACACACACACACGGAAGGAGGGTGAGAAGGGGGTCTGAATACAGATAGGGAGGACACCACCCACCACTGTCCTACCTCTCCAGCTCTGTCTGAGGAGGGTTTCATAGCGTACATTTGTCCTGAGGTGAGGTGAGGGTCCCTTCCTGAGTCCCTCTCCACCCTCATGTGGCCCTCCTCCCCAGTTTCTGCTTCCTTCCTCTTGTCCTTCTGTGGGGAGCCCCATTCATTCCTGATTCTACCTCATAGAACAGACACTTTAAGAAAAGAACCATTTTCAACTAAAGACTGAAAGAAGTCCTATGCATGAAATCAGTCACCCACCATTGTGGCAAGCAGGACTCCTTACAGGCAGGCACCTCCAGCAGAGCCTCAGCAAGAATGAATGCTGACTTCCTATTTATGCAGGTAGAACGACCACACGTAGATCTTGGAAAGATTTTGTTCCAGGAACACAGTGAATATTTACAGAGGGCTGAGCAGGAAGTTATGATTTCTATCGATTTGAGTTTTTCATCTATTAAGCCTCTACCCCAATGTGTTCACCTTCCCTCACCCTTGACAAGCTGTTGCCCTTGGTGTGGGAGAGCAGAGAGGGAAAGAACTTTTCTTGGAAGCCTTCATCCTGTACTGGAAGATACTAGGCACCCTTCATGTTCTTTCCTGGTTCATGGAAAAAGAAAGGAGAGCTCAGGAATATGACTCATAACAGCCAATGCTGAGGCTGTGTTTGGGAAGGCATAAGGTTAGCCCAGTAGGTCAGCCTGGCTGACTAGGGAGCTGAGACACAGGAGGTAGTGGCCTTAGGGTCCAGTGTGGGAACACACAAGTGCATGAGCCACCTTCCACAGTACGGATGGGTTTGCACCCTCCAGTCTAGGTTTCTTTTGACAAGCCACATGCTCAAATCTCTCAGACTACCCAACATTCTCTATGTTTAGTCTATTGTCTGCTTCCTCAAGCGAGCCTTCCTTCTCATTGTTCAATAGTGATCTCCTGTATGGAAGCAGTATGGAGTTCCCGAGAACAGTGAAACTTGAAGTACCTTATCGTCCAGCAACCCCACTCTGTGACCGTCTGCTCCCCCAGCTTTATTGTAGCACTGTTCCCAGTTGCCAGGTGATGAAGAACCCCTGTCCGGAGTTGATGAGTACATAAGGAATTCTGCAGCCAGCAGCTTTGGGGCTAGGATGCAGCTCAGTTTGCAGAGTGTTTGTCTAGTGTGTGTGATGCCCTTAGTTTGACCTCCAGCACTGCATATAAACCAGACATGGTATAAGGCTAAGAGGTATCTCTGCCAGTATAGTGCTTGACTATAGCCATAAGGACCCAACATGAAAAGACTATTCCCAGTGAGACAGGCTTGTACATCCCTGCTTCTCTATGTAACCCCTCACCCATTCTCATGTCACTAGCCCACTAAACTCTAGCCTGGTTGTCTGTAGTGAAATTGTTAATTTGGTTTGCCCTTGACTCCCTATGTGGGGTGAATAGTTGTGTGTTCATATCTCCCCAGGAATAGTGTCACACAGCATCTCCACATGCATGCATATGCCTCCTCCCAAGACACACACCATAGGCATGATGGTACACATTTGTGATCCCAGCACTGAAGGGGTGAAGGCAGGAAGATAAATCATTTCAACAAGCTAAACCTATTAAAGCTTCTCATGGTTCTCCATTAGCATGTATCATTTTATGATTTTATATGTCAGGCAAAAAATCTGATTTAAATGTTTTAAATGAAGGGTAAATGAAGATCATTCAGGGGAAAAATAACCCAAAATGTGAAGGCACTAGCCTTACTTCTCCCATACATCTCACTCTGTGTTAACCATGCCATCAGTTAGGGCTACCATAGCATGGGCCATAGACTGGAGATGCACAAACAGCCGAAATGGATTATTCAGATTGGGAAGCTGGACATTCAAGATCAGAGTGCCATGTAGTCCGGTTCTAGTGAGGGCCCTAGGTGGCATGGGGCTGTGTCTTTGGTGGTATCCTTAGATGGCAGAGTACAATGACTCCACACAGTGACCACACTTCCTCCTGGAATTTTCTCTCCCTGTAGCCTTACACAGGGAATTTAGATTTCAACCTGTGATTTGGAGGTAAAAATACATAAACATTCTGTATGTTGTACAACAGCTTCTTCCTTTAGAAGATGCCACCTTCACAGAGGCATGAATGCAGAATCACTGCAGGCCAAGTTCATGTAGAGGCTGAGATAGACATGGGTTCACATCCAAATCCTTCCTTGAATAGCTGTGTGAACCTGGAAAGTCTTTCATAATCTCTGACTCTTTGTTTACCTGTTTATGAAACAAGACAATGATTCCCCACTTCCAAGGACTGACATGAAAAACAAGGAGGAATGTGTCTATCATTCAGCTCAGTGCCTGGTAAATGGCTATAGGGAAGGCACATTTTTACTATTGCTATCTTATGGTTTTTATCTGGGCCCAATAATGAAAGAGACACAAGATAAATAGTAGAAGTAAATTACACATATATTTACTAAAATAAGTTTTACATGGTGCAGCATCACACACAAGAGTCAAAGAAGCGAGGTTCACATATACACTGACTTAAAGAGTACAATCTTTGAAAATGTGTGAAGGCTGAGGGGTGGGAGGGCTAATTCTGTGGAGAAGCAGTGAGGATCACAAGGGTTAGCTTAACGAGTTTGTATATATATATATATATCTGCTTCAGATTCCCATCCTCATTGGTAAGATGGCTAATATTTTCCAGTGTAGAGGACATATTGTATATAGGATGCCTTAGTTACTTTTCTCTTGCTGTGCTAAGATACCATGACCAAGGCAGCTTGTAGCAGAAAGAGTTTATCAGAAGCTTACAGCTTCAGAGGATGAGTCCATGACCATCATGGCAGGGAGCATGGCGATAGGGATGAAGGCATGGTGCTGGAGCAGCAGCTAAGAGCATACTTCTTGTTCCACAGGCACAAGGGAGAGAGGGAGCACACTAGGAATGGCATGGGCTTTAGAAACCTCAAGCCCACCACCAAGGGCATACATCCTCCCAAAAGGCCACACCTCCTGGTCCTTCCCAAACATTTCTACCAACTGGGGACCAAGTATTCAAGCATACAAGCCTGTGAGGGCCGTTCTCATTCAAACCCCTGCAGTCATGGTGCTTTGTCACAGCAGTAGAAAAGTAACTTAAGACAGAGGGTTTTAAAAGAAGGAGTATGAGTGCCCTCCACTTTTTGGGTGGTGCCACGGAACAAAGATAGAGCCTCCCTCATACATGCTAGGCAAGTCTTATACCACTTGTCCAAATATAACTTGCTGTTTTAAAATTTTATTTCTGTTCAAAATAGTCCTTCTTAAATGGCATATTGCTATAATTTGGATTTTAAATGTCCCACAAAGACCCACTTGTTGAAAACCTGGTCCCCAGCCCATGACACTATTTGGAGGTGGTTGCTCCTAGTGAAAGGAATTAAAGTCATTAAGAGCTTGCCTTTTAAGGTGACCTTCAAAGGGACCCCCTCTTCTCTGTCCATCTCTTCTCCACTAATCCCCACCCAGACTACATGGGGTGAAGCAGTTTGCTCCACAGTGTGTTTCCCCCCACCATAATGTTTAGCCTCACAGCAAGCTCAAAAGCCAAAAAGCCAAGAGATCATAAACTGAAATCTCTGAAACCGTGGCACAAAGCCAGCCCTTCTTTCCTATGTGTCAGTTATCTCAGGCATTTTGACACAGTGATGGAAAGCTAACTCTCACACGTGTTCTGGAACTGGAGTTATGGATGGTTGGGACATTGTCATATTTTATAAGGACTGATACAATCAAGACACAGGAGCTGGCTGCCTTTGTCCTTCCCAGAACTAGATAGCCAAAGCCTCTTCTAGAAGACCATGGGTAGCAGCCTGCTAACTTCTGTCTTGTAATGTGCCATCTGTCTTCACTCAAATACGAAGTCACCTATCACTGGTATCACACTTCCCATCAGTGAGGCTGGTATTGAATTTTGAGAAGGGAATAAGTGTGAGCAGTTGCTTTTCATAGGTGGTTGACCTCATTACAAGGAACAGAGTTGTTCCTTGGTATTCTTGGGAAATTGGCTCCATTCTCCCCGTGGAAACCAAAATCCATGTATTTCCTAGTCATTTATGTACAATGACTTAGTATTTGCAGATAACTTATGTAAATCTTTAGTTCCAGTTTGTTTTCTTTTGCTGGGACAAATGCCATAACCAAAAGCAACTCATGGGAGGAAAGGGTTTGTTTGTCTTACAGCTCCAGGTCATAGTCTATCATTGAGGGGAGTCAGGACAAGTACTTAAGCAGGAACTTGGAGGCAGGGACTGACCATGGGGAGCACAGATTATGCTCCCTAATTTTTGCTGAGCTAGCTAGCTAGCTTCCTTCCTTCCTCCTCACTTCTTATCTCCCCATGTTTATTAATTAATTAATTAATAATTTTTGAGACAGGGCTTCACTATGTAGCCTTGGCTGTTACGTAGGTTACTATATAGATCAGGCTGGGTTCAGTTCCTAGCACCCACATGGTGGCTCACAATCATTCATAACTGTAGTTCCAGGGGATCTGATGCCCTCTTCTGATCTCCACAGGCCCCAGGCAACATGTGCTTGTGCACACATGTAGGCAAACACTCATACACATAAATAAATATATCTAAAAAAATGTATCCAAAGAAGTTTCTATTTTTGTTTCTGCATGTTGGTGTTTGTATAGCATATAGTGTGAGCTTCAGTATTCCAATCACATATTTCAGTGACCATACTGGGACAACATGGGGGACTTTGTTCAGCCACTGAGTTATCAAGGAGTCCTGCTCTGTGCCTGGACTGCAGTGAGGGGTGCGGAGGTCTAGATTGGGAAACTCTACCAAGAGCTCAGTGTTTTCGATGGTAGACCTCCCTTTCCCATCTCCCACCACTCCCTATCATTTGTACTAAGAGTTAAATAGGTTTTGTTCTCAGATTATAGATAGCTTGTTCTCTGGCTTAGTAGCACTTAGCGTTCTGTTCAGGCTTTCTTTGCTTTGCTCCCCACTTCCTGGCTCATGGCCCCTTGGCCTGTGGTTTAAAGGAATCTTTCTCTTCCGTTCTGCTGGTCTACTTCAAAGCTCTACCTGTGGAGTGCATGACATAGCTCCCTTCCTGGCCAAAGGTCTTTGGGGTATGTCCTAACAAATTTGTCTGACTATGGTTATGACCCTATGGAGAAGAAAAGGAAAAGGTGCATTTTGTTGTTGCTTGTGACAGGGTTTCTCTGTGTAGCCCTGGCTGTCCTAGAAATATCTCTGTAGACCAGGCTGGCCACTAACTCACAGAGCCACCTGCCTCTGCCTCCTGAGTGCTGAGATTAAAGGTGTGTGCCACCACATCCAATCTGAATAAGGTGCATTCTTGTGATAGTTTGTCTACTCTGTGTTTTGGGATGTGGGGGAAATGGTCACTAGTGAATCTCCATGTTGCATTATTTATAACTAGAGTTGTTCTGCAAAGCACTGGGGAAACAGGGAAAGATTTGCCTCAAGTTTATGTCATAAGCTTCATCTTCTGACTTGTGCTCTCATTAAACAAGCTCCAGGAGATGCAGATCTTCTTCCTGGCTTCCACAGAGACTGCAGTCTGAATGGATTTAAATACAAAACAGGAAGTCACCAAAGGACTGACAGGTATAGAGATATTTCTGCATGATTTCTGTGTGAAATATACATGTATTTTTTTCAGCATTGAGCTGGACTATTTCAGGTTTTAGAAAGAAAGCTATCACTTAGTGGGCAATACAGTCTTTTTTTCTCCCTGAGGCAGGGTTTCTTTGTGTAGACCCAGCTGTCCTGGCCCTAGCTTTGTAGACCAGATTGGCCCCAAACTCACAGAGGTCCACCTACCTCTGCCTCCCAAGTGCTGAGATTAAAGACATGCACCACCCCCACCCCACAATAAATCCTTTTATACTGTTGAAGCTAGATGTTTTATTATCTGATTTGCCATGCATGTATGCAGGTATTATAAAATTATCAAGATAAAGTCAGTATTGCTCACAATGTGACAAGGCAAGGCAGTGCAGTCATCCCCCCGCCTTGTATCCTTGCTGAGGCCATTTCAGGTTTAACTAGAATTTGATCTCCTTGATAGAGAATTCCATGGAAAATTACCCAGTTCTATTCTAGGAACCCAAGATCAGGATGCCCTAGCTAACTTTTCTTAGCCTTTGTAAAAACTACTTGTTTGTGTGGAACCTCATCCAGCTAACCATTTATCTATACTGCCTGTTTGTACAGAACCCTACCTCCTGCTAGTTAACTGTGCCTCTTAGCTTCTGTTAAAACTGCTTGCTTCACACTCCTCACTCCATAAAACCCCTCTGCAGCTGCCTAGTGAGATACTCAGCAAGGTCTCTGCCCTTAAAAACTCCCATTATATGAACCCTCAGGGCTACACCTAGGTTCCCCCACCCAAATGCTTGGGTATGGTCCCAGCTGGCTGGAATAAAGAGTTTCATTTTTTAATCAAAAGCCCTCTGATGACACAAATTATTCAAAATGACTCAAGAAGTAGAAAATCTAAGTAAGCCTAAATAACAAAAGGATTGCTCACTGAACTGGACCTCACTGATTGGCTACACTGCCTGGCCATCTTCCTGGGCCCGCCCTCCAGTGGATAGCAGTGCTTCACTGCCACGTGAGCTGTTTACGTGGGTACTGGAGAGCCAGGCTCATGCTCTCATTCCTGCTCAGGAGCGTTTTACCCACTGAGCTATCTCTGTGTCAGAAATTTAGCTGCCTTTCTACATGCTAGCAATGAGCAATCTGAAAACAACATGGGAGAAACAAACGTTCACAACAGCCTCAAGAAGAATAAAAATACTAAGGATACATTTAACAAAAAAGTGTAGGAACTTTTACATGAAAACTACATTTAAAACAATGAAAATTAAGGACAGCATTTTACCATTCATAGACCGAAATTGAAGGCCTCACTTCACTCTGTTGCAGGGAATTCAGAGGCCATGTAGCAGACGTGGTGACCTAAAACAGCATTCCTCAATTTCTGATATTTTGTGACATTATGATTGTTTTTTAAATAAGCCACTGCCATACTAGTTCACTCGGATGTTTACATTGCAATGGAGGAGTTAGATAAGGCCCACAAAACCAAGAATGGTGATTGTCTGGTTTTGCAGACTGTTTCTGACCTGACTTAAGTAATCCTGTGTTCAGAGACTCAAAGACTCCCATATCCTCCCAAATTTATCTGGAAATTCTATATCATTTCTAATAAAGAAGTAAATCAGTCCAGTAGACTGTCTGTAGGGTCTTTTAAAATTTGCCCTGACATCGGATTACCTAGAACAGACAATATAAACTTTTAAAAGAAAAACAAACTTAAATGACCTATATATTACCCAATTCCAAAACTTACTACAATTAAAGAATAATTTACATCACATAGTTGGTAAAAGTATCAAGGTATTATTTAAATGAATGCAAGTAGAAAAGAGATATCTATTGATGTAATCAACAGTCTTATTAAATAAGAAACACAGAAACAATGTAAAAGAGAAAGTCGAGAGGTCAGAGCTCAGAGCTAAAATCTCACCCTTCCGCCTGCGGTGTCCCAGCTTCCTGAAAGAGAGCTATATCCTGTCTGTTCGGTTTTTTTTTATAGTATGTTGTTCTGCCTTCTCATTGGTTGTAAACCCAAACACATGACTGCCTCGTCACTGTCTGAATGTACAGCCCCCTAGGTCTTAAAGGCATATGTCTCCAATGCTGGCTGTATCCCTGAACACACAGAGATCTATGGGATTAAAGGCGTGTGCCACCACCGCCACACTCTGTCTATGGCTCTAATAGCTCTGACCCCCGGGCAACTTTATTTATTAACATACAATCAAAATCACATTTCAGTACAATTAGAATACCACCACATTTCCCCTTTTCTATTTTAATAAAAAGAAAAAAAAGCAAATAACTATATAACTAACAAAAGAAAAACTATATACAAAAGTACAATAACTATATACAATATATACAAGTAATAAATACCTAAACAGGTATTTGACAAATCAGAGAAAATAATTCCATTATCTATCCTATTTTGGTAAATCCAAGATGTATCTAATGCACTTTCTATCCTAATTAATTTTCAACTATAACTAACTAATCTTCAACCATAACTAACTAATCTTCAACTCCCTCAGAGACCCAAGAAGGGAATAATATTAGCTAACAAAAATAAAAACAGGAAGTGCATGCAAGCAACTTCCAAAAAATTTTGTGAGTTGACAGAAACAGCCAGCTGCCTGGGCAGTCACCTGAGGTTTCTCCGCAGTGTTGGGGCATCATCTTCAGCCTATAGGCTTAGTGTATCTGACAGACTCATTTGTGAAGTAGGATGTACACAGGTCAACAGTTCAATCTCACATTGGGTGAGAGCAGTCCATGTACCAGAAACACCTGAATTCCACTAGTGTCCTGTCATGATTCAGGATTTTAAATTCTGGAAATTGTTGACAGTTTTTGAATTCAGCTGTCCATTCTTCTTGGCTGTGTATATATGGCTTCATCTCAGCATCCCCTTCTTCTCCACATCCCTCTATTAAATGCCAGTCTACTTTCGAGAGGCATGAACTTTCAGCTGCTGTTCCATTGCACAACAGAAGCCATTGGCCCTCTGCTGTTAAGCTGCCTTCGAAGAAAAGGGCACCGTACCTTTTCCGGATGCGAAGGCCACTTCAGGGATGGGGCCATATTGTCCTGGCCTCAGAAGATGCCTTTTGATAAAGCCATAACCACACTTGTTTTGGCAAGAATCAGTAGTCCCTTGTTTCGTGTTCTGTCTGTCCATTTTGTCCTGTTGATTCGAGGATACTTTGTTGTCCAGTGGCTAACTTTTGCCACAATGAAAGTTGACTCCATATGCAGTTTCTTCAATGCCCATATTTTCTCTGAAGTAGATTGGTACTGCCAGGAGCCGACATGTCTCAAAAAAGAAAAATTTTTTAAGTTATTAAAACATTTTAAATGCCATATTCTGTAGATCTCTGAAGGGTTTGAAGATGACCTGTCTAAAACATCTCTGCTCAATTTTTAAAACATATCTAATATGACTACAAGTTCTATTGTAATGTCTAACTACTAACTATCATTTCTTTATATCCTAATAGTTGGTAATAATAACATTCAAGGATCAGAATTTGCATTACATTGTTAAATGAATGGTATAAATACAATTAGAAAGATACATATAGCATTTTCTAACAATATCAGTTTCAAATTTGTATACAATATAAAACAATCCAATCCAATGTAAAGTATTTAAAACTAGTAATTGTCTTTTTCTTTTCTTTCTTTCTTTTCCTTCCTTTTTTTTTAAATAAGAACCTTAAATCTAATCTCCTTTGCTTAGCCTTTTTCCTAACCCTTGACAACAACTTGTAACCAACCCCCCTAAATACTGAAAATTATCCCAGACCCAAAACCCATTAAAAAGACCAAAAAACCACCCACCCCACACCACCTCTTTGGGAATGTGGGCGTCGTATTCTTAAAATTGCTTCCTGCTGGGTATGGGCGAAGTTTTCTTTATCCTGAAAGAAAAATTTTAGGTTAATTGTCAAATTCTAGGAGAGGTAACTATATCCTTCATTATCCAGTCTGTGTATAATGCCAAAGTTCAGGGTTTATCTCAAGTCCTTATTCAAGTAGTCTTTGAGACTGGATCATCTCAGCTAGTCATCTCAAAATTGCTCTGAGCACCTTGTAGTTCAAAGCTGATCTGTGGATGATGTTTGTCAGCTTAATGATATTATTATTGTCCATGTGGAATTGTTGTTGTTGTGGGGCCCCATCTTCTTTCTGGAGACTTCAGTTGATGTTAGGCCTGGCCGTGATTTCCTGCAGAAAACTGATAAGAGACTCGAACACAAAGACATATATATGCAGCTAGCCTTTTTTCTAGAATTAGTTAGTACTCTATATGACCATTCATATCTTAACAAAGTTTAAAATGTATATATATATATATTAATCTTGTAAATTTTGATATGAAATTTATACTTTAAGAAAAGTTTAAAGAATCAGAATAGAATCAAAAGAGTTGAGATTAGTAATAGAATAGTCCCTTAATTAATTTTGCCTTTGTCCTGTACCATAGCAGAAGATGGCTCTTTTATTCTGGCATGATACAGGGAGTTTGCATTTTCCTTTTAACAACATGCTTGAGTTTAAAGAAGGAGAGAGCCATTCTCCAACTCCAAAGTCAGCTTTAAATTTTAATTGAACTGGGACTATTAGAAGACCAATAGTGTTAAATCTTTAGAGAAAAGCAGAAACAAACATTTAGGAAGACATAAAATTTTTTAGATAATATATACCCATACATCGTTTCATTCTGTTTCTTGGGATAGATGATTTGTCCCTTTTCTTCAGTTGTCTCATTTGTCCAGTGTTCTTCAAATTCCTTAACCTTCATTCTCCTAAAAGACAAAAACAAAAACCTTTCCCCAAGACTAATTTTGGGGATGTTTCCTTTTGACAAGTTATTATCTGATTAAATGAAAAGGCATGTGTTATTGATACAAGTTAGTTTAAATTGGATGTTCATGCTGGTTGATGAACTATCACCTCCTCTAATTAAGAGGTCTCTCTTGTTCAAATCGAACCTTTATCAATTTTGATGGTACCCACAGCTTATCTTCTCCTGTAGAAACAAAAGCAAAACCTCGTCCCCAATGTAATACATACCCTGGTTTCCATTCTGAGGTCAGCACATCCTTAAAGTATATAGGCTGATTTAATTCTGTAGTTTTTTCTATTATCCAATGTCTCTCTGCAGCTGTTGTTCCTTTCTCATTGGCATTCAGAAAATTCAAAGTTAGAAGAGCATTATGCAGTCTATTTCTGGGGGTTTTTGTTACCCATTTCTGTTTATTTAGCATATCCTTTAGAGTTCTGTTTGATCTTTCTATAACTGCTTGACCTGTAGGATTATGTGGTATGCCTGTAATATGCTTTATATTGTAATAAGCAAAAAACTGTTTCATTTTAACAGAGACATATGATGGAGCATTGTCAGTTTTGATTTGTGCAGGTATACCCATGATGGCCATAACTTCTAGCAAATGAGTGATTACAGAATCAGCTTTTTCAGAACTCAAAGCAGTTGCCCATTGAAATCCTGAATAAGTATCGATAGTGTGGTGTACATATTTCAATTTTCCAAATTCTGCAAAGTGAAACACGTCCATCTGCCAGATTTCATTTCTCTGAGTACCCTTTGGGTTACATCCTGCTGGTAATGGCGTTTGATTGTAGAAGGAACAAGTAGGACATTTCTTTACTATTTCTTTGGCTTGTTGCCAGGTTATGGAAAAATCCTTTTTTAAACCTTTACTATTGACGTGATGTTTTTTATGAAATTCTGAGGCCTCCAGTACATTTCCTATCAATAATTTATCAATCTCATCATTGCCTTGTGCTAGAGGGCCTGGCAGACCAGTATGGGATCGAATGTGAGTTATATATAAAGGATGATTCCTTTTCCTGATTGTATCTTGTAATTGAATAAATAGTGAAGTTAATTCTGAAGCATCAGGGATAAATTCTGCAGTCTCAATATGTAACACCACTCTTTCAGCATACTGAGAGTCAGTTACTATGTTGAGAGGCTCTGAAAAATCCATTAATACCAACAAAATAGCATACAATTCTGATTTTTGAACTGAATTGTACGGACTTTGAACCACTTTACTTAAATTTTCTGATTTGTAACCTGCCTTTCCTTCTTTGTTGGCATCTGTATAAAATGTACGAACTCCAGATATGGGTTTTTTGCCATACAATTCGAGGCAAGATCCAATCAGCTCTCTTTATAAGATCAATTCTATTGCTTTGGGAATATTTGCTGTTAATTTCTCCCAAAAAATTACTGCAAGCTCTTTGCCAAGGTTCACTTTCTGTCATAATTTTTCAATGTCCTCCTTAGTTAATGGTACGACAATTTCTGCTGGGTCTATGCCTGCTAATTGACGAAGTCTCAATTTTCCTTTGTAAATCAAGTCAGAGATTTTTTCCACATAAGTTTTTAATTTTTTATTTGGTTTATTTGGTAAAAATATCCATTCCAATATAATATCTTCCCTCTGCATTAATATTCCAGTAGGAGAACACCTAGAAGGTAAAATAACCAAAATGCAATCCAGCTTTGGATCAATACGATCCACGTGTCCTTAATGCACTTTCTTTTCTACCAAGGCCAATTCTTTCTCAGCTTCAGGTGATAATTCTCTTGGACTATTTAAGTCCTTGTCACCTTCTAAGGTTTTGAACAAATTACTCAGTTCATCATTTTTTACCCCAACAATAGTTCGTAGATGAGAAATATCTCCAAATAATCTTTGAAAGTCATTAAGAGTCTGTAGTCTCTCTCTCCGAATTTGCAACTTTTGGGGTCTAATTTTTTGTAGCTCTATTTTATATCCTAAATAATTAATAGAATCTCCTCTTTGTATCTTTTCAGGAGCAATTTGTAATCCCCAGCAAGGCAAAATTTTCTTTACTTCTTCAAACATTATTTCTAAAGTATCTGCATTTGAGTCAGCTAGTAAAATATCATCCATATAATGATAAATTATAGATTTAGGAAATTTTTTACGTGTCACTTCCAATGGCTGTTGTACAAAGTATTGGCACAGAGTTGGGCTATTCAACATTCCCTGTGGGAGGACCCTCCATTGAAATCTTTTAACTGGTTGAGAATTATTATAAGTAGGCACTGTAAAAGCAAATCTTTCTCTGTCTTCTTCTTGTAAGGGTATTGAAAAGAAACAGTCTTTTAAATCAATAACTATGAGAGGCCATCCTTTTGGTAACAGAGTAGGCAAAGGCATCCCAGATTGTAGAGAGCCCATTGGCTGAATTACTTTGTTAATTGCTCTAAGGTCTGTTACCATTCTCCATTTACCAGATTTCTTTTTAATAACAAATACAGGAGAATTCCAAGGGCTGGTTGATTCTTCAATATGCTGAGCATTTAACTGTTCTTCTACCAGCTCTTCTAAAGCCTGGAGTTTCTCTGTTGTTAAACGCCATTGCTGGACCCATACAGGCTTGTCTGTTAATCATTTTAAAGGTAGAGCTGTTGGTGTCTTTGGAAGATCATCAGTTATTGTGCCCTGTTCTTGTATAATATGGATGGCTGGTGACCACTCATTAGAACAATATCTTCTAATATTTCTCTCAGTAACATATGCTAGTTTATGATTTGTTTCTGAGATTGGAGGGATGTTAATCTGAGTATTCCATTGTTGCAACAAGTCTTGACCCCACAGGTTCATAGTTATGTTAGCCACATATGGTTTTAATTTTCCTCTCTGTCCTTCTGGACCTATACATTCGAGCCATCTTGCACTGTGTTTCACCTGAGATAATGTCCCAATTCCTAACAGTTGAACGTTTACCTCCTGAAGAGGACAAGTTGGATGCCAAAATTCTGGTGCAATTATGGTAACGTCCGCACCTGTGTCTACCAGACCAGACAGCAAAACACCATTTATTTTTATCGTTAATTTTGGTCTTTGTTCATTAATAGAAGTTTGCCAAAAAATTTTCTTTATGTTTTCTCCTGAATTTTCTATTCTCTCTGTTTCATCATCCTGACCAGCATGATATATTCCAATAGGCATTTGGTTATTTAATCGCTCAGAGCAGGGATTTCCTCTATGGCTGCAGGAAAGGTTTGAACTGGATTTGCAATGGGGGCCTGCGCGAAGCCCCTCTGGGAGTTTCCCGAAGACTGAGGCAAAGGATTACCCTGTCTGTCCTTTGTTGATCTACATTCGTTGGTCCAGTGTTTTCCCTTACTACACCTTCTGCATATTCCAGAAGGAAGGGGCATTCTGTTGCCATTGTTCCTTGAAGAAACATTGTTTCTAGGAATGACCTGTCTACAGTCCCTTTTCAAATGTCCTTGCTTTCCACATCCAAAACATCTAACACTCCTCAAACCTTTTGAAATTACTTCTACCCACGTATCATCATGCTCATCAGACTCAACATTAATTGTTTCTCTAATCCAATCTTCCATAGGTGCAGATCTTGCCTTTAATGGCCTGATTATTCTTTTGCATGCTGCATTCACATTCTCAAAGGCCAAAGATTCAATTATTGCCTTACCAGCTTCTGAATCTGAGACCATTCTCTTTACTGCTGAAGCCAGTCTTTGTAAAAAATCTGTAAAAGACTCTTTTGGGCCTTGCATCACCTTTGTAAATGACTCAGATTTTTTTCCTGGTTCCTCAACTCTGTCCCATGCATTCAAGGCTGCCGTTTGACATAAAATTAGGGTTTGGACATCATATAAACATTGTGTTTGTACTGAAGCATATTGGCCTTCTCCAATAAGCTGATCCTGGCAAACTTGTATTCCTTTATCCCTCCATTGTTTTTCTATGTTTTTAGCCTCCTCCTTAAACCAGGTCAGAAATTGAAGTCTCTGGCTGGGTTCCAGAACAGCTTGTGCAAGGTCCCGCCAGTCCTGTGGTACTATCCTATTATATGTTGACCAAGAGTTTAACATTTGCTTTACATATGGGGAATGCATGCCATAAGATACTATTGCCTCCTTAAATCTTTTTAAATATAACATTTCAATTGGAGCCCAAATATTTTGTGTAGCCATTTGATCAGGCATCTGCTGTATGGTTACAGGATAAATTAAGGGTGACTGTGTGAAAACAGGCTTTCTTTCGGCGAACCTTATGATCCCGACTTGAAACAACTTCACTGTTAATTTCTTCTGTCTGAATTTTTACAGGTTTAACAAGTTCTTCTAAAGCTGTTATCCTGGCACTTAAATTGACTATCTTTTTAAATATTAAAATGTGGATTAGCATAGTGATAAGCTGCATAATTCCACCAATACTAATATTATATAGTTGTTCCATTGTCAGACTGCCTAAAATTTCGAACAAAAACAAATTTTTTCCAATGTACACATAAAACCCATTTTTTTTAATGTGGAAAAAAATTCTCTTTTAGATAGTTTCCTTTAAAATATCTGATATGTTATGACTTACCAAATCTGCGTAGAACAGTAGAAATCCAAGGGGATTTTCAAAGCAGCCACCTAGTGTCCCAGGTTTAAATCCAGAGAGAGAGAGAGAGAGAGAGAGAGAGAGAGAGAGAGAGAGAGAGAAAAGAGAAAAGAGAGAGAGAGAGAGAGAGAGAGAGAGAGAGAGAGAGAGAGAACGCACAAGAAAGCATAGCCAGCTAAAGCTTAAATCCAGCCACGTGTTTCCTCTTGTGCCGAGTCAAGGCTTGGGTCTGGCTTCCTTAAGCTCCGACCACGTGTGTTGGCTTTACAGGCAGGGCCCTGTTCGGCAGGGCAGGTCTGAGTTGTTTGTAACACCTGTAACACTGGCTTTAAGCAAGCAGGATTTAAGCAAGCAGCTCACCGATAGTCCAGCCTGAGGTCAAGCAGACCTGGACCCAGGCTAAGAAGCTCCTGCTTGGACTAAGAAGCCGACCAGCACCTGCCGCCGCCTGCCGCTGCCGGCCGCCTGCCGCCCTTGCGGGAAAGCGGACCTGCCGCCAAGCCAAGCGGTTTTTAATGGATTCGGGGCAAAAGTTTCTACCTAAAACCCGAGAAAAGATTCTAAGACGGAGCTAAAAACAGCTTCCTAATTGTCTCTCTCAAATGAGCAGCAGCTGCTGGTTTGAGTTACTGGCGGGTTCCTGGCGGGTGTGCTCGATCTGCAGTATGGCGGGAATGAGGCCTCTGCAAGTGGCACATTAAGCTGCATGGTGGATTTAGCTTTTGCTAGTACAAAACAAAAAGAGGTTTCTGGGCTACACGCTGCTTTGATAAGAAGCATAGACCCACTATTTCTGAAAATTGATGGCTCCCAGAGCTGGCGGAAAATGTACCACCGCCATGTTGGGAAGCTGAAGTGGGCAGAGTCAGCAGCCACAGTGCCGTTTCAGGCTTAAAAGGCTGCAATAGGCCTCAATTAAAAGCAATAGGCTCAAGCTAATATAAAAAAGAAGCCACATAAAGATGGCTACCACACAGAGAATCTGGATTATGTTCTCTTTGATATTCGTAACTGAAGAGAAACATTTGATTGCAAAAGTTGTTGAGTTATGCCAAAATGTGTATTTTAAAGGTACCTTAACTTCAAAATTTGGATGTAAGGATATGTTGCTTTGGAAAGGAGGCTCTGCTTTTGTTTCCACAGAAAGCCAGAAGCTATGGATTTGTTCCAGATTAAGATACATCAAGTTTGACCAGCCAAGACCACCTGAAAGGTCTCCGATGACACCATGGCCCAGATGATCCAACATCCAGAATCGTTTCAAGGCAACTGGCTCAGACGATACAGTCTCATGGACTACTCCATGATCCTAAAATTTTCTTTGTGTCCCCATAAGATACAGCGCCCCCCTCCAGCAGGAAGTAGTAAGAGAAGCTACGCCCAAATTCCCAAATATACCAAGCTGACTTTGGAGATGTGTAAAAGTTAAAACCTTCCTTTTAAAAAAAAGAAAGGGGAAGTGCTGTGGGACGGTCTATATGTCAAATTGCTCTGATTGGTCAATAAATAAAACACTGGTTGGCCAGTGGCCAGGCAGGAAGTAGGTGGGACAAGGAGAGAGGAGAATTCTGGGAAGCAGAAGGCGGAGGCAGAGAGACACTGCAGCCACCGCCATGACCAGCAGCATGTGAAGATGCCGGTAAGCCACCAGCCACGTGGCAAGGTATAGATTTATGGAAATGGATTAATTTAAGCTATAAGAACAGTTAGCAAGAAGCCTGCCACGGCCATACAGTTTGTATGCAATATAAGTCTCTGTGTTTACTTGGTTGGGTCTGAGTGGCTGTGGGATTGGTGGATGACAAAGATTTGTCCTGACTGTGGGCAAGGCAGAAAAACTCAAGCTACAGATATCCCAGTAAAAACAGCTCAGTTCTATCAGATAAAAAAGCAGAAGGCCTTTTAAACTAATCAGCATGAATTAATTGTACATATTAATAGACTTCAGTGGCACATTTCCATACATGCCTACAATGTATATGATCAAATCCAACTACTGCCTTTTCATCATCCTCTCCACCTTGCCATTCCCATCCCCAGGATTTACTCTTCTGGTGTCTAGCCAACATGTTTTAGTTTCCATGTATGAGAGAGAAAAATGTAGCTCTTGCCTTTCTGTGTTTCTCACATTTGACTTAACATAGAATCCAGTTCCATCCATTTAGAAGCAAATAACAGGATTCCGTTCTCCTTTACAGCTGAACACTGTACTGTGATTCTAAAAGGCTGAGCGCTTGTTTGAGCAGAGCTGAATACAGCCCACAAAGCCAAAAGCATTGACTATCTGACCCTCCGCACAAAGTCTGCCCCCTTCTGATCTAAATAATCCCATGTGCAAAGATGAAAAGAAGAAAGATCCTTAGCTGGGGAAGTTTGATCACTGTGTCTGGGCTATCTGTGTTTGCTAGTTGATACTCATCACTGTGAGAGCTCCCCCCACCCCTTATACAGACCTTCTTCCTGGTGTTTGCAGTTTAAAGGGAAGAAAGACAACCCTGGGCTGTAGATATATTGAGCATTTGCAACTTCAAAATTTCTAACTAAATGTTCTAAGACATAAGGAGGTCCAGGGCCTAGAGTCAGGTTTGGCCTGAAGCAAACAGTGGTTCTCTAGGTGGCCACCACTGCACTTAGAGATTCTCATGTCCTGGAACAAAGAATTGGACCTGGTGCCCATGGCTATTGGTAGAAATAGAGATGGTTTATTAAGAAGGAGGACAGCATTCCTGAGTATGGAAGTGACCAGAGCTGGGGAAGGGCCATCAGTGCACTTGTCTGATGATCCTTGGTGCTAAGCCCACCCACTTTCACTGAGAGCCTCCAACTTTTTCTTTTTCTGGTTCTTCTGTTGCCCTTTCCAGTAACTAATTGAGTTCTGATTTTTATTGCTGAGATAAAATACATATCCACAGCAGCTTAAGGAAGGGAGGGTTTATTTTGATTCACAGCTTAAGGGTACAAGCCCATCTTGGCCCAGAAGGCATGATTACAGGATTGTTAAGCAGTTGGTCATCACTATGAAGAAGACATGCATGAATGCAGATGCTCAGGTCATTTTCTCTTTTTTATGTGGTCCAGGATCCCAGCCCATAGAACAGTACCACCCACATTTGGGATGTTGCTTCTTATCTCAATTAACCTAATCTTGAAACTCTGTGGTGATATTTTATTTGTGCTGAAATGTGGTGATATTTTATTTGTGATTTAATAAGGTTTGACTGGAGATCAGAGGAAATAGCAAGCCATTTTAAGTAAACAAGAAGTCAGGCAGCACATGCCCTTAATCCCTTAGCAGGCAGGATCTCTGTGTGTTCAAGGCCACACTAAGAAACCGGGCGGTGGTGATATGTCGGAGCCCGTTCTCGGGTTCCTTGTGGCTTTACCCAGCAGGTCCGAATAGAGGATGATCAGGACCACGGGCCTGAGTGCAGGTGTCTGAGATGGTCTGCACTTGGCTGTGCTGGGGGAGGAGGTCTTTTGCTCCACCCCTTGTTGTCTCTATAAAAACCCTGGGACAGAGACAGTCAGGGCCCATTGGAAAAGGTTCCAGGCCCTCTCGAGGCTATTTTTTATTTTCTATCTGTTTATCTCCGCAATAAATCCTTCTATCTAATATTTCCTGTTGCTCGCACTCAAGAAAACTCTGGGGAACTGTGGGGGTGGTGGGTAAACGCCCCACAGAATGGCACCATGAACAGGGACTAAAGAAAAAAGAAAAAAGGGACTAAAGAAAAAAAGGGGGGACTAAAAAAAGGAGAGACTAAATACAAATGAACAGGGACTAAAGACAAAGTAATAGGGACTAAAGATAAAGGAAAGTAATAGTTTTATTACAGAGTTTTTTTGTGAAAGTGCTGAGTCAGCCCTGCCAGTGGAAAGGCATGCTGGTGTTATGGAAAATATATATATTTTTATATATATTATTGAGAGGCAGGGGTTTTATCCTCGAGAGAAAAGGAAAGCGGACTGGAAGGATGTCCGATGCTGCAGCGAAATTCTCTTCTGTCAAAATTTTCTATCTTCTATCCCTTTCTCAATTTCTATCTGTGAAGAAATAAGGTATAGGGTAGTAATATAGTATAGGAAAAACTTAGAAGTGTAAGATTGTGTAGGAAAAAATAAGTAAGGCAACTAGACAGAAAAACTCTTCAATTTTCTAACTTTGGGAGCTATAAATGCAAACTGGGGGAAAAAATCTTTCTTTGGGCTTTACGGGTAGTAAAAAAGCTCTTCTTTGAGCTTATGGGGAAGAAAAAGTTTCCTATGGAAGCTTTTGACCTGGGGACAGCTGAAATGCTAAGTCCAAGCGGCAGGAGAAAGTGTTTTCTCCCTGAGGCAAAAATGGGGGTGTAAAAAGCCAAAAAGTTTAAAGTTCAGAAGTTTTGGGAAAAGTTGATCTCTCTCCTGGGGAAAAAAAAATCTTTCTCTTAAACTATAAAGCTTTTCTTGGAAAATTTGGGGGGAAAAATCTCTCTAAAAAGCCTTAATCTTTCTCTCTTAAGAAACTTAAAAACTAAAGGCTCTAACCTTCTCTCTCAGAAAGACGAGATTAGAATCACCTGGAGATATTAGTGTGAGAATTACCTGCGAGTAGCTTTAAGAAAAAACAAAGACCTCTTGACCAAAATGGGGAAGGAAAATAGTAAGCAGACCTTTGAAGAACTTGCAGAGAGACTAAAAAACAAAGGCGTTAAGGTGGAACTACAAGTACAGAGGTTCTTACAGTTTGTAGAGGAATTGTGTCCCTGGTTTCCTGAGTATGGGAAGCTGAATGAGGATTCCTGGGAGAGAGTTGGAGTTGAAATACAAAAACATGATGAAAAACATGGGCCAGAAAATATTCCCGTGGAAGCCCTTGGCCTGTGGGCATTAATCTGGGATAATTTAGATCCTAACCCTGAAAAGCAGGAGGGGTCCTTCTCTAAGGCAGATGAGGTGGAGACAAAACCCTCTGCTCCGCCAGCAGAACCTGAAAACCCTTGTACAGCACCGCTTAAACAGGGTCCAGTTTCTCTTGGCCATGATGCTAAGTTTAAGGAACAAAAATCTTGGAATAAGACAAGGGAGGAACTGAAAAACTTGAAAAGCCTAGTGACTTCTCTTAATCAAAAAATAGAAACTCTCCAAGTCTCTCCTCTTCCCTCTTTAGGGGTGGAACTAGACTCACCTGGGGAGGCGTCTTTTAGAATGGAAAAGCCACCTGTAATTGCCATAGCACAGAGATCCTCTGAGGCAATGCGAACCCTCTCTGTCAAAGCTACATCTCCTCTTCAAGCTAGCCTCTGGGAAGCTGCTAGTAAGGGGGAAGAAATTCAAGGCTTTCAAATGTTTCTGGTCCTGGAAGAGCAGGACGGCCAGGGTAATATCATAAGAGTGCATGTTCCCATTCCTTTCAAACAGCTTAAGGAGTTAAAAACAGCATGTAGTCAATATGGCCGGACTGCTCCTTTCACAACAGCATTGTTAGAAAGCCTGGCTTTGGAAGTTTTGCCCCCGGGTGATTGGAAACAAATGGCCCAAGCATGTCTATCTGGAGGTGACTATCTGCTGTGGAAAAGTGAGTTCGTGGAACAGTGTCAGGCCACAGCTGAAATAAATCGGCACAACAGATTCCTATCACCTTTGATATGCTCTCTGGGGAAGGCCCTTATTGAGAAACAGGTCAACAGTTAAACTTTGATATAGCGGTGTATGCTCACGTTCAGGCCACTGCCAAAAGGGCTTGGAATATGCTTCCATCATCAGGAAGACAAACTGAGGATCTGTCCAAGATAAGGTAAGGGCCTGATGAGTTATTTCAAGATTTTGTTTCCAGATAATGCAAATGGCTAGCAGATTAATTAGTGATTCAGAAGCTGGACTTTTACTTGTAAAACAACTTGCATATGAAAACGCCAATGCAGCATGTCAGGCCGATATGCCCTTTTAGAAAAAAGGGAAACATTTCTGACTATATCTGACTTTGTTCTGATATAGGACCATCATACAAACAAGGGATGGTCTTGGCTGTAGCATTACAAGGAAAAACGGTTAGGGATGTGTTGTGCCCAGATCGTAACCCCCAGAGAGACCACCAAGGACAAGCATACCAGAATGCAAAAGCAAGGTTTATCTGTTACAAGTCATGACAGGGAACTCATCTCAAGCCATCTCAAGTGAGGCAGAGAAGAGTTACTCTTTCTTGGAAGTTAGTTTTTATAGGCAAAACCCATAAAATTTCTTAGAGGGGAGGGGGTTAGTACGGGTCCATCCTTGATTGGTCCAGTCGTCCCCCCCCCCCCCCCCCCCCGGGCCTGGACTTTATCTTATTCTAGCTTATCTGTTTGCCCTGTCAGGAGTTTTACAACTAATCTCCGGAGTCTCCGGAGAGGGGCATTTTGTGGTTAATTGGTTATCATCAGACATCCTGACTCTGTTCTTTTGTTCCTGGGGCTGGCGCCATCATTTCTGGGGACTTAAAACTGGCCTGGGTCTATCTATATTGAGATATCTTTGTCTAAGGCCCCCTTTTTGAGACAATAGAGTGAGGGTCTTGTTGTGCTTAGATCACATCCCCAAAGCTGCCACTGGAGACTTTAGGTACAGAATGCAAAAGTAAGATGTTTTCTAAGTTTACAAGCCTCCAAGGAGGCTCTTCCAAATCTCTCACTCACAGCAGGGAGGTTGGAAGGAGCACTCCCCTTTCTTTGTGAGGCTAGTTCTTAGGCACAGACCATATAATTTATTTTAACCCGTGTCCCTTTTTAGTCTTTTGGTTGAATATCCTGACTGTGTTTTCCAAAGTCCCTGTAGCAGATACAGCCACCTGGGGAAAAGGGGTCTAAGTTCTTATCTACACTTAGGAATCCTGGCTTAAGCTTCTCTTTGTCTGTAGGGGATAGAGTGGGGGATTTTACTGAGGTATCACAGATGTTCTATACCAGCAAAGACACCCTAATTCCAGACAAGGGAAAGATATTGGACCTCCTGGAAGTTGTTTTGGGTGTGGGCAGATGGGGCATTATATTAGAAGTTGCCCTAGCAAGGCTTCGGATCAAATAGAGAGCCTGGGTTATGCCCAAGATGTAGGAGAGGGAAACACCAGGCTAGCAAATGCACATCAAGGACAAATACCCAGAAGAGTCCATTTCAGGGAAACGGACAGAGGGACCCGCCCCAGGCCCTGACAAAATAGACCTTTGGGGTAATTCAGCAGTCAATCCTCCGGCAAAGAAATATATTCAAGACCTCTATAGAGCAACACCAGGTAGTGCTGTATTAGACCTCAGTTCTTCCATCTATACAGTTTTGACCCCTGAAATGGGAATGCAAGCCCTCCCTACAGGTGTTTATGGACCTTTGTCACAGGGCTCTGTGGGGTTATTGTTGGGCAGAAGTAGTACTACCATGCAAGGAATTCTAGTTGCCCCTGGAGTGATTGATGTTGACTATATGGGAGAAATAAAGGTGATGACTCATTCACACACAAGAATTTCAGTAATAAAGATTGGTCAGAGACTTGCACAGTTAATCTTACTTCCTCAAATACAAACAAAAAATCCAATTAAAAGAGATAAGAGAGGCGAGGCTGGATTTGGTTCGTCAGATGCCTATTGGCTACAAGCCATAGGACCACAATGTCCGAAACTTACATTAGTCATAAATGGGAAAAATTTCTCGGGTCTTTTAGATACAGGCGCAGATTTATCTGTTATATCTGCTAGTCAATGGCCTGCTATGTGGCCCAAAATGGAGACTATTACACAGCTGCAAGGGATTGGTCAAACTCAGTGTCCCAATCAGAGCAGCAATGAGCTCTCCTGGAGAGATGAGGAGGGTCATGAAGGGACTTTTCGGCCATACATTGTCCCTCACTTGCCGGTAAATTTGTGGGGTTGAGATGTTATGAGCCATATGGGAGTATACTTATATAGTCCCGATACAACTAGCTATGAACAAAAAGTTCCTGACCAAGAGTTAATGGAAATGTCATCTTTAACTTTTAAAGAAAAAACTAATAAGGACGTTATGGAGCATTTTTAGGAAGGGTCATTGAGCAGCCTGTACTCCATGCAGATCTTCTATGGCAAATGGATTTTACACATATTGCAGAATTTGGCAAATTAAGATATGTACATGTGACCATTGACACTTATTCAGGATTTTTAATGGCTAGTGCACAACCTGGGGAAGCTACAAAACATGTCATTATGCACTGCTTGAAGTGTTTTTCATATATGGGTTTACCAAAAATTATTAAAACTGATAATGGTTCTGGATATAGTAGTAAGGCATTTCAACAATTTTGTACCCAATGGGAAATCGTACATAAAACAGGTATTCCTTACAATCCTCAGGGACAAGGTATTGTGGAAAGGGCTCATAGCAGTCTTAAAATACAACTTCAAAAAATAAATATAAAAAAGGAAGAAATTTACCCTCAATCGCCACATAATGCATTAAATCATGCTCTTTTTGTTCTGAACTTTTTGAATATGGATGTCTATGAGCAGTCTGCCGCAGATAGATTTTGGCACAGTGGCACCCAAGCGACTTTCGCTCAAGTGAAATGGAAAGATCCCTGCTCAGGATTATGGAAGGGTCCAGATCCCATTTTAATATGGGGTCAAGGACATGTTTGTGTTTTTTCACAAGAGGAGAATGAAGCTCGGTCGTTACCAGAGCGTCTGGTAAGGAGCATGGAACTAAGGAAGGTCAGCTCCAATGAGGTTCCTATAAAGGAACCAGAATGAAAGTGGCTCCATTAGTGTTTCTGAGGTTTTGTCACAGAGTTCAGAGCTGTGCTGCTTTTGGCTTTACTAGCTCCTTTAGAAAAATTCTTTATATCACCTAATAGCTGTGCAGTATTTGGCGAAGAGCTTCACAGCAGCTAACTATGGTTAATTTCACCCTCAGCGTGAAGTGAAGCTTTTTGGTAGAACAAACCAAAAGTACTGCTGTAATAGAAACGTTTGTCTGAATTGAAGTACTTAGGGGAGTGGCGCATGCCTTTAATCCCAACACTCGGGAGGCAGAGGCAGGTGGATCTCTGTGAGTTCGAGGCCAGCCTGGTCTACCAAGTGAGTTCCAGGAAAGGCACAAAGCTATACAGAGAAACCCTGTCTCGAAAAACAAAAAAAACAACAACAACAAAAAAAAAAAAACAAAAGAAAAAAAAAGAATTTGGGTGATGGGAAGGGACAGCCTCTAGTTAAAAACTGTTTACCGCTGACAGTGCATCTCTGCCGGTTCCGGAAAGGCTGAGAGAACTGGCAACTTTGGGGTGTGACTTGGTCCTGGGAAGGTTACAGTCCCCTAGCAACAAGTACCACAACTCTATAACGACAACACTCACTAAATCCCAGTGTTGTATAGCAAATCTGAATATAAACTCTAAACTTTAGAAATGATGTATGTACTTCCTGTCTAGTTAAGAGACTCTTTCTAATAGAGATAGTGATAATAATTAAGAGTAAGAAGTAGAAAAAGATGAAAATAAGATATGTGAGTTTGTAAAAATTCTGTCTTGTTAGATCTGTGTTAAGAAATCTTTAGGTGTTTGCTAAGTTAAATATATGCTAATAGTAGCCCTATATAAGTTTGTAAAATAGATCTATAGAGTCCCTTTAAGAATATAAGCTTGCAAGAAGTATCTAAGGTAGTCTTAAGACATGTAGTAATAAGCTTGTAAGAGGTAAAGAAACTAGTTGTAAATGTAAGTTTAAATAAGAAATAAGATAAGAAGTATATAAGAAGTAAATAAATATATTTGCTAAAGTACTTCTATAGTTTTCTTTTTTTAAAAAAAAAAGATTTATTTATTTATTATGCATACAATGTTCTACCTGCATGTGTCCCTGCAGGCCAGAAGAGGGCACCAGATCTCATTACAGATGGTTGTGAGCCACCATATGGTTGCTGGGAATTGAACTCAGGACCTCTGGAAGAACAGTCAGTGCTCTCAACCTCTGAGCCATCTCTCCAGCCCTAAAAACACTTTTTTTTTGTTTTGTTTTGTTTTGTTTTTCGAGACAGGGTTTCTCTGTGGAGTTTTGCGCCTTTCCTGGAACTCACTTGGTAGACCAGGCTGGCCTCGAACTAACAGAGATCCGCCTGCCTCTGCCTCCCGAGTGCTGGGACTAAAGGCGTGCGCCACCACCGCCCGGCGCCAAGTTTTTTTTTTTTTTTTTTTTTTTTTCGAGACAGGGTTTCTCTGTGTAGCTTTGCGCCTTTCCTTGAGCTCACTTGGTAGCCCAGGTTGGCCTCGAACTCACAGAGATCCGCCTGGCTCTGCCTCCCGAGTGCTGGGATTAAAGGCGTGTGCCACCACCGCCCTATAGTTTTCTTAAGAAGTATAAATAAGTAGATGTTGATACATTTTATGTGAGTTTGTAAAAGCGTGTACATGTTGAATGTGAGTCTAAATGCTTTGCAAGGCAAAAAATGTTATATGTGAGTTTGTAAAGTGTAAATGTTAAGTATGAGCCTATTCTTAGTGTATATGGTGAAGGAACCTGAGACACAGAAGGTAGTGTTCTAGTAGACTGCAAAGTAGGCAGTCTGAATGGTTTCAAAAGCTCCAGAAGCCACTAAGAAGCTAAGGATGGCGGACACCAGAACCAGCGCAAGGCATCCGCAGCTGAGATCCGTGGAAAATCGATGCAACACAGAAAAACCTGAGCTAACATCAAAAACTGCGGTTTAAAATACTACTGTACCTAAAAAGGTCTCTGGCTTGAGAATAAAAGTTCAGAGACGCTTGTTTGAACAAAAATTATTAACTGCAAAAAGTTTTGGTTGAAAAACGTCTCTTCATATTTGGAAGTGAAAGCCTGATACCAGAATTTTTCTTGTTTGAACTTTCTGAACTTAAAATGAGATAAAATTACAAAAAGATTTTGGTTATGGATTTCTCATATTTGGAAGGCTAGTACCAGAATTTATCATTTGAATTTTAAGACTTAAGAAATGAAATAAACAATAGAGATTTCATTGCAATGGGACAATTTTGAGTAATGACTTAGGAACGGTTTTCTAGAATTGGGTTAAAAATGGAACTGTTTAAATGAAGAAATTTATTTCTACCTAGAATCAAGATGCAGTTTTGTGTATGCATATATGCTTTATTAACTGGTGATTCATGAATTGTTTTGTGGAACTGTTTATGTAAGAATGGAATTACTTATGGAACTGGTTTTGTGTTACAAATGGAACTGTTTAAACAGAAGTTTGGGTTTTATAACTAGGCTTGAGATTTTGCTTAAAAAATTATAAAAGAGAGAGTTAATATTCCTTAGTCTATTTAATTTAAAAAATATTTTCTTTGAGTGGATTAATGTCATGTTTTGTTAGTAAGAAATGCAAATGGGGTATACTAAGAGACTACTTTTAAAGTGTGTAAAGAGTTTTATTAAGAAACTGCTTTTGGATGTTTTGCTGAAAGTTTTCAAAGTGTTAATGGTTAGATTGAAAATATTGCTTTTCAATATGGGTTTGTAGGAATTGTATAAGTTTGGGTTCCTCTAACTAGGTTTGAGATTTTGTTTAAAAAATTATAATGAAAAGGAGGAGTTATGAGATTGAATTATGTTCGCAGAAACCTATAGATATTAATGCACCCTGGTTTTGTGGAGTTAAGGAAATATTTAAATTTGATGTGAATACATCGAAGTTTTTCCTGTGTTCTGTTAACAAGAAAATTCAAATGTTTGAGTTAAAGCTGTAAGACAGAGAAAATTGTTAACTATATATAGCACCATATATGCTAATTCAAATGGTTCTGTTAAGAGTTTGCTTTGAGTTGTAAGATTGAGAGAATTGTGACTATGTATAGCAATATTTATGTTAACTTGTTAATGGTAATGATGAAGCTAAGGGATTCTTTAAGTTTGTAGTCGCCTTAAGAGTTTTTGGTTTAGAAAGGGCTTGAAGCAGCTAAGACTGCTGTAGTCACCTTGGACCTAATTTAAAAGAGAAATGCCATCTATATCATCCTCTGCTCCCATACTGGGAGGTGTAACAGCTATGGAGATTGCTGTAAGCCATTAATAGTTATTTTTTATATATTAAGAAGGGGAAGCCTGTGGGAGCTCGTTCTGGGGTTTCTCGTGGCTTTACCCAGCAGGTCCGAATAGAGGATGATCAGGACCACGGGCCTGAGTGCAGGTGTCTGAGATGGTCTGCACTTGGCTGTGCTGGGGGAGGAGGTCTTTTGCTCCACCCCTTGGCGTCTCTATAGAAACCCTGGGGCAGAGACAGTCAGGGCCTGTTGGAAAAGATTCCAGGCCCTCTCGAGGCTATTCTTTATTTTCTATCTGTTTATCTCCGCAATATTCTCTGCAATGAATTCTTCTATCTCATATTTCCTGTTGCTCGCACTCAAGAAAACTCTGGGGAACGGTGGGGGTGGTGGGTAAACGCCCCACAGTGGTGCATGCCTTTAATCCCAGCACTTGGGAGGCAGAGGCAGGCGGATCTATGTGAGTTTGAGGCCAGCCTGGTCTAAAAAGAGCGAGTTCCAGGACAGCCAAGGCTATAACACAGAGAAACCCTGTCTTGAAAAAAAAAAAAACAAAAAAAAAAACAAAAAACCCAAAACAAAACACCCAAAAAACAAAAACCAACCAAACAAAAAACAAAAAAACAAGGCTACACTAGGGAACAGAGCCAAGTGTGGGACACATGCCTTTAATCCCAGTACCAACCATAGATGCCTGGAGGTCTGTACAGACAGACAGACAGTGACAGAGCTGTGTAGGAAGAGGAAGTGAGGTAGCTAGGTTAAGAGAGCCAATGAGAGGGCAGAACAGCAAGGCAATAAAGATGTGGGAAGACAGGAAGTAACTCGCATTTGGAAACTGCTGAGTTGGTGGGGTGAGGTTGCCTGGTGGCTTTCCCTATTTCCCTGATCTAAGGCTTTCACCCCTATATTTGGCTCTGTCTTTTTTATTTAATAAGACCATTTAGAAATTCATCTACAAAACTCCATCAAAGATATGCCCAGAAGTTTGTTTCCAATGGTGATTCTAAACCTCATCAAGACTGGCCATCACATGGGCCCCAATCCTAAACCTGCTTATCCTGACTCTCTGAAAGGCCCTATCAGCCCATGCAGCTGTTTACAGACACTTATCGCTAACTCAAAAACACAGTGCCCTCTCTTATCCATCTCCCTACTCCTGACAGGTGCTGGAATTCACAGCTTGCCTGCTCTGTTGTTTTCCTTTCAGATTCTAATGGTCCTCCAGTCTCCTTTTGATTCTGTTTTAAAAGTCTTTGATCTTGAAGACTGAGAACCTGCAAAAGGAAGTCCAATATTATCAGAAATCAAGCATACAGCTAAGTACTGAAATAACTATATGTCCTGTCTTCAATAATTCTTAGCTCTGTGAGAAACATGTTTCATTTGCTTTTGAGACAATGTCTCACTATGTAACCCTGGTTAGTCTGGAATTTCCAGTATATGTTAGGCTGGCCTGAAAATTAGTGAGATCCACTTGCCTCTGCCATTGGAGCTTTGGGATTGAAGGAGTGTGTCATGATGTGTGGCCCAGGGAACAATTTTTATGTAAAGAGAATCATAGCAGAGTACCAAAAAAGCCATCAGTCTGCCTCTAGTTTTCCCATTTACAGAGTGAGAAAACTACCAGGTATGGGGTGCAGGCCTGCAAATTCTGAAGGAAACTGAATCATCAGAATTACAAGTTCCATGCTAGTCTGTACTACATGGTGAGCCTCTACCACATATATCATACATGTGTACATACATACAGTAAGGAAATTGGATGAAATCATTCTTCTGAAATGTTAAAAAAGAGAAGGACCAGCCGGGCGGTGGTGGCGCACGCCTTTAATCCCAGCACTCGGGAGGCAGAGGCAGGCGGATCTCTGTGAGTTCGAGGCCAGCCTGGGCTACCAAGTGAGTTCCAGGAAAGGCGCAAACCAGCACAGAGAAACCCTGTCTTGAAAAAACCAAAAAAAAAAAAAAAAAAAAAAAAAAAAAAAAAAAAAAAAAAAGAGAAGGACCAGGTGGAGACATTCTGAAAGGATATTCTTAGGATACTTCATCAAAGAGTGTGATTCTACAGTAAGAGGTCCCCAAGTCAATTTGGCTAGGCCTAGCACTTGATTCTAATGCAATGGGCCCTATGTCAATAAAGGATTACTTAAGATATTATGTTTGATTTCTAATATTCTGTGATGGTATGATTCTTCAAAAAGTATGCCAGAGGCAATAGCTATAAACAAAAATAAAATACATGCATTTACCTTTTAGGTAAATTGGCAAATATATGGCAAAATGTAAATGCCAAAATGATTCTAAGACAATGTGGGGAAAGGAGATTTAAATTTAAAGAAAGGAGAGAGAAAAGGGAAGAGAGAGAATATCTACATACCCATCTGCAGAGAACTGGTTAAATAAACTAGGACTACCAATGTCTCTTTAAAAAAAATCTCTCTCCCTTTGTTCTGGTTCTGTAAATAAGCTCCACATAAATGTGTAAGTAAAAAGCAAGGTATAAAACTTCTTGTGAGCATCTATATTTTGCAATGGTGTCCAAAGCCATATCTTTTTTTTCCAGTGTGACCTTGTTTCCCCAGCACCAGAAGCAAAAGCAATCCCCTTTCCTCAGAATCTGAAATGATTTCATAACACAGAGAGACAATGGAAGGTGGCAGAAGGGATGTTCTGGTATTACAAACAAACATTGGAGTGTGGTAGCAGCTTCTAGGATTTCTAGGTTCTTGTGTGATAGAACAAGAAACTGGACAGAGACATGTGCACAGTAGTAGAAACAGAGACCATAACTTCCAATGAAAGAAGTGTGTGTGTAGGGGGAAGCTTAGGCGCCTAATGTCACCTAGGTCCCTGTGCCTAGATGTAGAACCTTTATAGAACATTTATATAACCTGTGCTATTGTACATGTCAGTCTTGGTAGAGGGGTGTTTTGGTTTTGCTTCTTTTTATGCTAATTTTTATCTCAGGCCCGACTCCACACTCCTGACAACACTTTCTGAGATCTTTAGTCCTAGAAATCTTTCCATGAACCTGAAGGATGACATCAGTCTTCTTACCTCTTCTTTGCTGATGCAAGGCCCAGTCCCCATCTGACTAGGACCACAACACTCTCTGGTTCTAGCTATCAGGTGGGGAGGAACATTTGACAACTGGTGATATTCTCAGCATACAGCCTCATGTGCATGTCCTCTAGCTTCCTCCCAGAGCCTCTGCTTCTGCCTAGAGGTACAAAAACTGTGGGATCCCAGCTCCCACTTTTCCCCAGGGTACTCTTGAGGAGAGATGGATAAGAAAAATTTAGGTAGAAAGATAGTGTGGAGAAGACAGACAGACAGAAACACAGGATAGCTTTGGGAGGACCTGGATCAATATCCACCAGCCCCTCCTGTCTCTTTAAAAGTGCTTTTTATAGGAATGCCAAGGGGCATGCCAAAAGACCTCCCTCTAGTGCATCCAAGTTCAGACACTTCCAAACACCTGGTAACCATGCATGTGGTCAAGCAATCCCCTAATGCAGCCTTGCTAGGTAAAGCAAGCTCAGATCTCATTAGGGCCTCCACAGTTTCCCTCTCTTTATATAATAAAGGACCCCCAGACCCTTCAGGTAGATTATGCATGTCTTAGGTCATTCTTCCTTATTAATCTTCCTTTCCCATCATGAAGACACACTTTCCATCAAGCATACTCCAGAGACACACTTTCCATCAAGCATATTCTGGCTTAGGTTGGAAGCTAGCAAGAAGAAAGTTGCCTGTCTTTGACTACCAGCCTCTGACAAGAGGGGGGTACAAAACCTAACTCAGCTCTGACTCAGGTCCCTACTAAGAGCTTGCAAGTAGTTGGAACATCCACAGCAATCCCTGGGCTAATACACCCACCAGCAAAGAAGTGGAGGATAATAAAGATGGAATGTTCTTTTTGAATTGGTCTAAGATGTCTACAACAGCCTTAGCTGTGCCAAGCCCTTTTCTAAATCAAAACTCTCGATGCAAATGCATCAAATAAACTGCACCAAATTTAAAGATTCTCGTAGCCTCACCAAACCATGGTTCATTAATAAATTAACATAATTCTAGTATGAACATTACTATACATGTTTACAACTTGCATGATATCACTATACGTTTTTACACTTTTTACAAACTTGCATTCAAAAGCAAACTCTATAGGACTACTTTACAAACTTTAGCAAACATCTAGAAAAGGGCTCTTAACAGAACTGTTTATGTTTTCTTCCAACAAGACAGAGAATACACAAATAAGTTAAAGTTGTAGATGAACTCAAAACTGCTTTATTACTGTATTTCAGAGTCCACAGTCAGCTTTGATATCATCCTGAAAGTTTTCTTGACAGTTTGAAGTCAGAGCCTAATTCATCAGTGGCTGTAGAGGTTTTGTATCCAGCTCCCTGGATCCTGAAATACAGTGAGTGCTGTTGCTAGGGGGCTGTGACACTTGCTGATAGGGTGCTGTAACATTCAGGATGACACCACTCCCCCAAAGCTACCTTTCCCACCGGGCCTTCTCAGATGTTCCAGAACTGGTAGAAGTATGCCCAGAGGCAGATGGTCCCTAGCCAGGGGGCTGTCCCTTTACTTATTGCAACTCCCCTGCATGGCACAATTTAAACAAACATTGGAGAAACTTCACTCAGTTACAGCAGCACTTTCGGTTAACTTTCCTGAGAAGCCTTGCTTCAGGGAGAGAATGGTTGCCACAATACTGAGGTGTTTTTCTGTTCAGCTGGTAAGACTCAAACTGTTTCTTAAAGGGGCTATGCATTAATTTGCTGCTAAAAGTGGTGTGGCTCCAGGCTCCATCTAATTCCAGTTTTTTTCTAAATAGCTACAAAACCTTTTGTCTCAAACTTCTTAGCAGTCTGGGGGACCTGCTTATTTCTCCAGATTGCAGGATGGAATCTCAATATCAGGAACATTGGTTCCACTGCTCTCATTCCAGCGCTTCTGGAGGAGCATCACTGGAGCTGACATTCCTCTGTTCCACACACCTCACCAAATGCTCAGATAGTCATTGATCTTCACTTTCATCTTGTGAAAAAAATACAAACATGCTCTTGTCCCCATATTAAAAGAGGATCAGGACCTTTCCATAATCCCAAGCAAAGATCTTTCCATTTTACCTGAGCAAAAGCTGCTTGGATGCTGTCATGCCAAAATCTATCCATGGAAGATTGCTCATGGACATCCACATTCAAAAAATTCAGAATGAAAAGACCATGATTCAATGCATTATGTGGTGACTGAGGGAAAAATTTCCCCTTCTTAATTTTTGAAGCTGCATTTTAAGACTGCCATGGGCTTTTTCCACTATGCCTTGTCCTTGAGGATTATAAGGAATGTCTGTTTTATGCTCAGTTTGCCACTGGGAACAAAATTGCTGAAATGCTTTACTGTTGTATCCAGAACAATTATTGGTTTTAATAACTTTTGGTATTCACATAGAAAAAAAAACATTTCAAGCAATACACAATTACATGTTTTATAGCTCTCCAGATTGTGTACTAGACATTAAATATCCCAAATAAATGTTGATGGTTACATGTACATGTTTAAATTTGCCAAATTCTGCAATATGAGTGTGGGATAAGATAATCATCCACGTTAATTTGTCAGCTGTTGCATTGCCACTGGCTAGAGGACCAGAAAGATTGGAATGAGCTCTAGTATGACCCACAATGCATGGTAGCTTTCTTTGGTGAAGAGCATCTTGAATTTGTTGAAACAGCATTGTAACTTGACTGTTGCTCATCCAAATATATGGAACATTTTCTATAACCTGAAGAGCTATATAAATATATTGACTATCTGTATATAAATTAAATATATATGAACTGTTTATGAGAAACTGAAAAAAACATATTCACTGCCCATAATTCCACTATCTGTGCAGAAGCTGGGGTTGTTTGTACTACATAGCTTTTTCCATTGGCAACATAAGCAGCCTTCCCATTGGAAGGCCCATCAGTACAAACTAGTATGGCATCTCTTATGGGACTTTTTCTTCTGTTAGGGGCCATTGATCTATCCACACAGGATGATCAGATTTCCAAGTTATAGGATCTTCATGGAATACAGGCTGTTCAATGACCCTTCCTAAAATTACTCTAGTCCTCCCTATTAGCTCTTTCTTTAGGGGATAAAGATAATGTTTCTACTAACTCCTGGTTAGGTACTTTCTGCTTAGTGATGATTGTATTGGGGCTATATAAATGTACTCCCATATAGCTCATAGCATCTTGAGCCCACAAATTTACAGGAAAGTGAATGACAATGTATGGTCAAAAAGCTCCTTCATGATCTTCATCTTTCCAGTAGAGTTCATTGCTTCTCTGCTCAGGACACTGAATTTGACCAGTTCCTTTCAGCTATGAAATAATTTCCACTTTTGGCCACACAGAGGCCATTGACTAGCAGTTATAACAGATAAATACACATCTGTATCTAAAAGACCCCAGAAACTCTTTCCATTTATAACCAAAACGAGTTCTGGGTGTTGTGAATCTATGGCTTGCAGCCAATAGACATCTGATGAACCAAATCCTGCTTCTCCTCTTTTATCTTTTTTTGATTGGATTTTCTTGTTTGTATCTGAGAAAGTAAACTTAACTGGTCAAGTCTCTAACCAGACTTTATTACAGAAATTCCCTTGGGTGAATAAGTCGTCACATTAATTTTTCCCACATAATCAGTGTGGCAATTACTCCAGAGCAACAAAGAGCCCCTGCATGCTGGTTCTACTTCTTCCCAGCAATAACCCTACAGTGCCTTTTGGTAAAGGTCCATAAACACCTATGGAGGGGGGCGGGCACTGCATCCCCATTTCAGGAGTTAAAACTGCATAGATATAAGAGTTGAGATCTAATCTAGCACTAGCTGGGGTTGCTTTATAGAGGTCCTGAATATATTTCTTTGCTGGGAGATTGACTGCAAAGTTACCCCAAAGATCTATTTTGTTGGGGCCTGGATCTGGCCCCTCCATCCATTTCCCTGAAACAGTTTTCCCTGGGTATCCATTCTTGGTAGATATTTATTAGTCCAATATTTCCCTCTCTTGCATCTGAAGCATAACTCAGGTTCTCTATTTGCCCTTAAGCTATTCTCCTTTCAGGACACCTCTTAATATGGTGTCCCATCTGGCCACACCCAAAGCAACTTCCCAGAGGTTCAACAGTTCTCCCTTGTCTTCAGCCAGGATGTCTTTGTTGGTACAAAATATTCTTGACTATTTTTCCCTGTAATGCTGCAGCCATGATTATCCCCTGATTGTATGACAGCCTTATATCCAAACAGAGTCGAATATAGTCAGAGATATTTACTTTCTTTCTAAAAGGGTGTTAATGTGGCTTGGCGTGCTGCATTAGAATTTTCATAGGTGAGCTGTTTAACAAGCAGAAGTCCAGCTTCTGAATCTCCAGTTAACCTGCTGCCGTTTGCCTTAGCCTAGAAACAAAATCCTGAAACAATTCATCAGGCCCTTGCTTTATCTATGATAAATCCCTCAGTTTGTCTTCCAGATGATGGAAGTTTATTGCAGGCCTTTCTGGCAGCTGCATTAACCTGAGCAAACTCTGCCACATCAAAATTTAACTGTTGACCTGTCTCCTGATAAGGACCTTCTCCAGCAAGTGTGATACCTCAGTAAAACCCCCCACTCTATCCCCTACAGACAAAGAGAAGCTTAAACCAGGATTCCTAAGTGTAAATAAGAACTTAGACCCCTTTTCCCCAGGTGGCTGTATCTGCTACAGGGACTTTGGAAAACACAGTCAGGATATTCAACCAAAAGACTAAAAAGGGACGCGGGTTAAAATAAATTATATGGTCTGTGCCTTTAAGAACTAGCCTCACAAAGAAAGGGGAGTGCTCCTTCCAACCTCCCTGCTGTGAGTGAGAGATTTGGAAGAGCCTCCTTGGAGGCTTGTAAACTTAGAAAACATCTTACTTTTGCATTCTGTACCTAAAGTCTCCAGTGGTGGCTTTGGGGACGTGATCTAAGCACAACAAGACCCTAACTCTATTGTCTCAAAAAGGGGGCCTTAGACAAAGATATCTCAATATAGATAGACCCAGGCCAGTTTCAAGTCCCCAGAAATGATGGCGCCAGCCCCAGGAACAAAAGAACAGAGTCAGGATGTCTGATGGTAACCAATTAACCACGAGATGCCCCTCTCTGGAGAAAACATGACCAGACCCTGGAGATGAGTTGTAAAACTCCTGACAGGGCAAACAGATAAGATAAAATAAGACAAAGTCCAGGCCCGAGAAAAACTGGACCAATCAAGGATGGACCCGTACTAACCCCCTCCCCTCTAAGAAATTTTGTGGGTTTTGCCTATAAAAACGAACTTCCCCAAGAAAGAGGGACTCCTCCCTGCCTCACTGTATTGGGTGTAGGAATGAGTCCCTGTCTAGACTTGTATCTGCAGAATAAACCTTGCTGTTGCATTCTGGACATCCAAGGTCTTCGGTGGTCTCTTTCGGGGGTCACAATCTGGGCAAAACACAAGCATATCAAAAGTAATGGAAATTAATGGGCTGGAGAGATGGCTCAGAGGTTAAGAGCACTGCTTGCTCTTCCAAAGGTCCTGAGTTTAATTCCCAGCAACCACATGGTGGCTGACAACCATCTGTAATGAGATCTGGTGCCTGTGGGGATATGTGCAGACAGAACATTGTATACATAATAAATAAATAAATCTTTAAAAAAAAAGATATTAAATAGAGCTTGGATTTAAAAAAAAAAGTAATGGGAATCTGCTGGACCTGATTTATTTCATCTGTGGCCTAACATTGCTCTACATACTCACTTTTCAATAGCAAATAATACCCACCTGACAGGCAGGCTTTGGCCATTTGTTTCCAGTCCCCAGGGCCTCTGGGAAAAAAGGCTTTCTAACAATGTTGTGAAAGCAGCAGTCAGGCCATATTGACTACATGCTGTTTTTAGCTTAAGTTGTTTGAAAGTGATTGGAACACACATTCCCATGGTATTTCTCTGGGTGTCTTGCGGCTCTATTATGGGAAACATTTGAAAGCCTTGCACTTCTTCTCACCTGCTAGTCACTTCCTGAATGGTGGCTTGAAGAGGAGATGCAGTGCTAACAGTGAGGATTTGCAATGCTCTGGGGATTTTTGTGCTAAGGCAGTTGGGAGCAACCTTTCCATTCTAATAGACGCCCCCCTCAGGTGAGTCTAATCCTGCCTGCCCTTACAGAAGAACGATGAGTAACCTTCTGAGAGGGAGAGACCTGAAGAGTTTCCATTTTTTCAGTAAGAGAAATTATTACATTTTAAAGGTCTTCTATTCTTCTCTTGTCTTATCCTAAGACTTCTATTCTTTTTTTTTTTTTTTTTTTTTTTTTTTTTTTTGGTTTTTCGAGACAGGGTTTCTCTGTGTAGCTTTGCGCCTTTCCTGGAACTCGCTTTGGAGACCAGGCTGGCCTCGAACTCACAGAGATCCGCCTGCCTCTGCCTCCCGAGTGCTGGGATTAAAGGCGTGCGCCACCACCGCCCGGCAAGACTTCTATTCTTTTAAATGGCATCATTGCCAATCCGGAACTGACTCTGATTATATGGTGTTATAAAAGTGCTTTCAGGCACTGCTAACAGAGTGCAGGGTTTTGTTTCCCTCATGGCACCTCAGGGAAAATTTCCCCCTGTATCTCAGAGCTTGGATCTAAGCTGAATTGAATCAATGCCTACAGGCTGAAAGCTTCCACAGGAATTTTTTTCTGGTCTGTTTGCCTCAGTATTTTTTCATTTCTGCTTCAATTCTCCTCCAGGAGTCTGTGTTCAGATCCCCATAGTCAGAGAACCAAAGGACACAGATCCTCTATTGTTGGAGCCCATTTTCAGGTTTCCTCGTGGCTTTACCCAGCAGGTCCGAATAGAGGATGATTGGACCACAGGCCTGAGTGCAGGTTCCTGACATGGTCTGCACTTGGCTGTGCTGTGGGGAGGTCTTTTGCTCCACCCCTTGGCATTTCTATGAATACCCTAGGGCAGAGAGAGTCAGGGCCTGATGGAATAGGTTCCAGGCCCTCTTGAGGCTATCCTGTATTTTCTCTCTGTTTCTCCCTACTCTAATTCTTCTATCTAATATTTCCTGCTGCTCCTACTCAAGAGCACTCTGGAAAAATGTGGGGGTGGTGGGTAGCCCCCCTCCACAGAATGGTGCCAAGAACAGGGACTGAAGACAAAGGAAAATAATAGCAATATATTTAGATTTATTTCAGAGTGCCTGGGGAAAGTTAGGAGTTATGTCCTGCCAGTTGAAGAGTGAGTGGTTCAGTGATGAAATAAAAGAGAAAATTTAAATAGGACAGGGGGTATTGTCCTCGAGAGAAAAGGGAAATGGACTGAAAGGATGTCTGATGCTGCAGCACAAGATCTCTATTAAGATTTCTATCTTTCTGTCTCTCAGTTTCTATCTGTGAAAAATAAGGAAGGTATAGTGTAGCAATATAGTGCAGGAAAAACTTAAAAGTGTAAAGTATATAGAAAAAAATTTGCTTAAGATAAGTTAGGCAACTAGACAGAAAAACTAAGTTTTCAATTTTCTAACTTTAGGGACTTTGAATGCAAATTCGGAAAGAAAATCCATCTTCTTTGAGCTTTACAGGCAGGGAAAAGCTTTTTCTTTTTTGAGCTTATGGGGTAGAAAAAAGACTCCTGTGGGAAGTTTTTGGTCCCAAGTGGCAGGAGAAAGTAATTTTCTCTGAAGCAAAATATGGGGGTAGTAAGCCAAAGTTTGGAAGTCTTGGGAAAAGTTAATCTTTGTCTCTGAAACTAAAAGCTCTCTTAAAAAACTTAATTTCTCTCTAAAAAGCCTTTCAAAACTTTTTCTTTCTGTAAATGCAAAAATTAGAATCATTTGGAGATACTAGTACAGAAAATCACCTGTGATTTGCTTTAATGGAAAACAAAACCTAAGTTCTGCCTTTCTTTCAAGCCAGAGAAATCCTCCCTGCAATGAGGGAGACAGGGACTGAGTTCCCAGAAACCTCTCTTCTAAGTTCTGTCTCATCAAGCTAGTAAAAGACAGTGGTCAGATCCCCTGAGGAAACACTTGGGAGAGTTCGGGTGAAAAGCCACAGAGAGCCCAACGTGGCAGGAAACTGCAGTATAAGCAGTAAAGCCTGAACCTTTCAGCTGCAGTTGAGCTGAGGCATCAAGGGTTTTGTTTCTGAGTGAGCATCTATCAGAATGAAAAGGAGCTCCTTATCACCCTAACACAAAGATCCCCTGAAGCAATGAGCTGAAACCCTCTTGTTAAGCATTGTATCCTCACTTCTAACCTAGAACTGAGAAGGCAAAGCTGGTGGGAAACACACAGTCCCCCGCCTTCCTGTAAGCCCTAGGTTGATAGGTGGGGCTATACAGTATCTACAGCTGCAAAAATAAATCTGAGAAAAGCTTTTTCCTGTCTGAGAAAGGACCTTTCGAAAACAAATGCTTCTGGTTTACCCCCACTGACTCCAGGTGAGGCGAGGGAGTGTAGCCCTGAGGGCTTATTTGCCTCTGGTGATAAGCTCTATCTGAAGAGTACACGGTGATAAGCTCTATCTGAAGAGTACTTGGTGATAAGCTCTATCTGAAGAGTACTTGGTGATAAGCTCTATCTGAAGAGTACTTGGTGATAAGCTCTATCTGAAGAGTACTTGGTGATAAGCTCTATCTGAAGAGTACTTGGTGATAAGCTCTATCTGAGAGTACGTGGTGATAAGCTCTGGGAGCGCACAGACAAATGAAAGCAATCTGCTGGGGAACTGTTCCAGGTGACTGATTAGGGAAGTGTTCATGTCCTAATGCAAGATTAGGGATAACCAAGACTTCCCTTGATAAAATGCAGAGGTCTGAAGACAAGTTGCACAGACCCTGAAAACAGAAATGGACAAGAGACAAATTCCTCCCCAGAAGGTGCAAAACCTGGGGAAAGCTGCTAGAGTTTGAGGCAGATTCAGAGGAAACAAGGCCCTACCTTCAGAGGCAGCTAACAGAGGAACAGAACTACAGCATGATGAGTCTGAAGCTCTGCATCTGAGGGGGAAAGGAACAGGCAAAATGAGATAAAGATCTATCAGTGAAAATCTCTGAAGGAACTGTGGCCAAGCTCTGTTTTAAGTGCTTTGGTTTTTCACTGTCTAGCTAAGGAAAATGTTGGTATCAGAAGTGCTCGCCTCAAATGCGCACTGGCCGGGCAGGTGCTGTTCTGATCCGGGGCCTGTGTTGAATGAAAGAGAAACGCCTTTTGGGGTCAGCTCAGAACAGAAATTCCCCGATCTCCCATAGTTGAAAACGCAAAATGCTTGGTTCAAATCGGCCCTGCTGAAAGCAGAAACTTGACTTTTCAATAAGAAAGGGAGCCCAGTAAAAGAGCCGGAAGTTGACGCCTGGATCTGAAAAGAACTATGGGAAATGGAGTCTGTAAAAGTAGCTTGTAACAGTGGACTGATATAAGAGAAATGCATTCTGGGAAAGGTAGTTTTTTTTGCTAAAGATGGCGACATTGCCAGAAAAACTTTTTTTCAGCGCAAAAAGACGTTCACAGTAAACTTAAAATACAGTTTTTAAAATTGTAAGAATACGAAACTCGGAACTGTGCCGAGCTTTTTTTTGGCTCCTTTGGGAAAATACCTTCATTTCCCCTAATAGCTGTGCAGAGTTTTTATGGTAATTGGATGACAAAAAGCTACCTATAAGAGCAAACAAGCCACTTTAAAACCCTTAAACAAGCAAGGGAAAGCAGTCTGTACCCTGAACATTGTTTTAGATATGAAGAAACTTATGGGCAATTAAAAAGTTCTTTGCCTTTTGTACAAACGGGCTGCAATGAATGATTCATTTGCCAGTCTATTAAGGGGACAAGGAAACAGGCATTCAAAAGGAATAACTGTTTTATAGATGGAGATCAAGATTCAAAAAATCCAGCTGTCTTACAAAATAGAGTTCTTTCATAAGAAAACAATGTTAAATCAGAATGTTTGCTTAGTGAATGCACTGATGTTTGTGAGAACAATCTGAGTTAAATAACTCACGGTTAGAGTGTATCACAGCTGCTAATAATGATAACATCAGAGGTTAAGTAGCTAATGAAGTGAAACATGAAAGAACGCCTATGTTCTTGAGTCCTTTGAACAGCAGCAGTTTTGGTGAAAATATTGGGCTAATAAAAGTCTATCAGAAACATCAACATTGTTAAAAGAACTCATGGCAAACACAGCTTTAACTCCTGATGGAAAATTGTCTGTTGAGTCACCAGCTAAGCAATTCAAAAACAGAATATTCCTTACAAGGTTTTTCTTCTCTTTTCTTTCCTTTTGGGTTTTCTGTAAACTGAGATAGCTCTTAATAGAGTTTTTGTAGAAGATCTGGAATGCATAAAGTACTGTTTAGCAACAGAACTAACTAAATCCCAGAGTTAAGAGAAGCCACTAAAGAAATAGACTCGTTTCAAAAGAACTCTCAGAACTATCAAAGCTGATTATAAGCTCTGAACTTTAGAAATGATTTGTGTACTTCCTGTCTAGTTAAGAGAATCTTTCTAATAGTTATAGTGATAAAATATCTCATTAGAAAATGTTAAATCTCTTCTAAGTGTTAACAAATCTTTTAGATGTTTGCTAAGTTAGATATATGCTAATGGTAGTCCTATAGAGTTTGCTTAATAGTTCTTATGAATATAAGTGTGTAACTAGATCTATAGAATTTCTTTAAGACATGTAGTAATAAGCTTATAAGAGGTGAAGACATGTAGGAAATGGTCATGATATAAGTTTAAAGAAGTATATAAGAAATATTTGCTAAGGTAGTTCTATAGAGTTGTAAGAAGTATATGTTAATATGCTATATGTGAGTTTGTGAAAAAGTGTGAACACTGGGTGTGAATATATGCTTAATGTACATGGTGAAGTAACTTGAGATACAGAAGATAGTGTCCTAGGAGACGGCAAGCTGGCAGTCTGAGGGGTTTCAAAAGCTCCAGAAGCCGCTAAGAAGCTAAGGTTGGCAGACGTCAGAACCAGCACAACCACCACAGACGGGCACCTGCAGCTGAGATCCATTGGAAAATCAAGGCAACACAGAAAAACCTGGGCTAGTAGCAAAAGTGGTGCAGTTTAAAATGTTACTGTAACTAAACTGTCTCTGGCTGGCTTGGAGATGAAGGTTGCAGAGCCACTTGTTTGAACTAAAATTGTCAACTGCAAAAAGTTTTTGGTTGTAAAACATTTCTTTGTATTTGGAAGTGAAAGTCTAGGATCAGAATTTACTTTTTTTTTGAACTTTTTGTACTTAAAAATGAGATAAAACTACAAAAAGGTTTTGACTATGGATTTCTCCATATTTGGAAGGCTGGTACCAGAATTATTTGAATTTTGAGACTTGAGAAATGAAATGAACACTAATGATTTCATTGCAATGGGAGAATTTTGAATTTACTTATGATGATGAGCTAGGAAGTGTTTAAATGAAGAAATTTGTTTCTACCTAGGCTTAAGATGCAGTTTTGTGTATGTATATATGCTTTATTAACTGGTGATTCATGAGTTGTTTTGTGTTAAAAGTGGAACTGTTTTATGGAATTGTTTATGAAAAATAGAATTACTTATGGAACTAGTTTTGTGTTAAAATGTGTTATAAACTGTTTAAATAGAGAAATTTGTTTTTTTTTTAATTACAAAGAAATGGGGGAAGTAATATTCCTTAGTCTATTTAATTTAAAAAATATTTTCTTGTTATTTGAGTGGGTTAATGTTATGTTTTGTTAGTAACAAATGCAAATGCGTGTAATATGAGATTACTTTAAAGTGTAAAGAGTTTTATTAAGAAACTGCTTTTGGAGGATTGTATATGTTTGGGTTTTTTTTAATTAGGTTTGAGATTTTGTTTAAAAAATTATTAAGAAAAGGTGGAGTTGTGAGTGAATTAAGGTTGAATGTATGTGTAGGATAGCAATGGTCATGTTATTATGTTAAGCTATTGCTATTAATGCCCCCTGGTGTTGTGAAGTTAAGGAAACATTGAAGTTTGATGTGAAAACATCATAAGTTTTTCCTATGTTCTGTTAGCAAGAAATTCAAATGGTTCTATTAAGAGTTTAAGTTGTAAGACTGGCAAAATTGTAACTATATATAGCACCATTTATGCTAATTCAAACGATTCTGTTAAGAGTTTGCTTTGAGATGTAAGATTGAGAGAATTATAACTCTATATAACAATGTTTCTGTTAACCTGTTAATGGTAATGATGAAGCTAAGGGATTCTTTAAGTTTGTAGTCGCCATAAGAGTTTTTGGTTTAAAAAGGGCTTGATGCAGCTGAGACTGCTATAGTCACCTTGGACCCAATCCAAAAAAGATATGCCATCTTTATCCTCTACTCCCATACTGGGAGGTGTGACAGCTATGGAGATTGCTGTGAGCTCTTAACGAGGAGTTGTTTTTTATATATTAAGAAAGGGAGACCTGTGGGAGCCCATCTTCAGGTTTCCTAGTGGCTTTACCCACTAAATAGAGGATGACTGGACCACAGGTCTCAGTGCAGCTGTCTGAGATGGTCTGTACTTGGCTGTGCTGTGGGGAGGTCTTTTGCTCCACCCCTTGGCATTTCTATGAATACCCTAGGGCAGAGAGAGCCAGTGCCTGATGGAATAGGTTCCAGGCCCTCTCGAGGCTATCCTGTATTTTCTCTCTGTTTCTCCCTACTCTAATTCTTCTATCTAATATTTCCTGCTGCTCCTACTCAAGAGCACTCTGGAAAAATGTGGGGGTGGTGGGTAGCCCCCCTCCATATCCTATGAACTCCAAAAATCTCCGTACTTGTGGTTCCACCTTAACCCCTCTAGTTTCAGCTTTCTACAGGTGAATCTTTGAAGAACTGCATACTATTTTCCTGTCCCATTTCAGCACTAGAGAAATTCTACTCTTATCCTAAGTTTTTTTTTTACCCAACATTCCCATACCTAATCCTATATTTTTATTTAATTTTGATAGATAGAAATTAAGAGAGAAAGAAAACTAGACACAGAGAGATTCTCATTGCATCCTAACCTCTCACTTTGGCTTTTCTTTCAGCCACTTTGCTTTGTCTATATGCAATTTTACTCCCCAAAATAAAATACCATTGCCTTTACTTTTAATTAATTACCAGGAATCCCCCCCTCCCCACTGCTCCCACAACACCCCCTACTCTCCTTTCACCAAATCCCTAGTTATGTCCCTAATTCTGGGGCCATCTGTGGGAGGCCAGCTCCCACTCTTTCCCAGGGTACTCTTCAGGAGAGAGGGATAAAAAGCATTTAGATAGAAAGACAGTGTGAAGAAGACAGACAGAAACACAGGATAGCTTTGGGAGGACCTGGATCAATATCCATTGGCCTCTTCTGTCTCTTCAAAAGGGCTTGTTATAGGAATGCCAAAGGTCAGGGCAAAAGATCTCCCCCGGCACAACCAAGTGCAGACCCTTTCAAACACCTGGTAACACTGCATGTGGTCAAGCCATCCCCTAATGCAGCCTTGCTGGGTAAAGCAAGCTCAAATCTCACTAGGGAACCTCTGTGAAACCCTACAAACAAGAAACCCAGGATAAATGCAGATACAGGTCTTAAATTTACCTGGAATTGGGCATGGCTCTTTGTTGTAATTAGCTTTGGCTCTCAGCTTGATATAGTCTACAGTCACCTGAGAAGGGAGTCTCAATTAAGGGGTTGTTTGGATAAGATTGACCTGTGGTCATGTTTCTAAGGGGTTATCTTGACTGCTAATCCATGTAGGAGAGCCCAGTACATTGTGGAGAGTACCACTTCCCAGGCAAGTGGTCCTAGAATATGTAGGAAAGCTGTTTTAAGCTGCCGCCTAATGGAGCCAGCAACTAGGATTTCTCCATGATTGTGTTTCAAGTTCCTGCTTGAGTTCTGTCTTGATTTTCTTCAGTGATGAACTATAACCTATATCCCCCAAGTCGATGTTTGGAATATTACTTTGTATAATGTGCTAGACTTTATTTTTCCTCAATGATATCTTATAACTCCTTCATCCCCTGAGTCAACTTTGACCAATGTTTTATCTCAACATCAGAGATGAAACCAGAAAAGGAATTGGAACTGAGAATGGGACATTGCTGTTATAGATGTGACCTTATGGCTATTATGCCTTGGACTATTTTGTGAGAGGAATGCAGAATTATTTGGAACTTTTGGCTGGAAAAGCATCTGAGTGATGTTCAGAGCTCAGTGGCCATTCTAGTTGCATCTCGGAAGATATGAATGCTGAGAGGCATGTAGACAGTGGAGACCTGGTTTGGGAGGTATCAGAGGGGAGCAAGGACTCCTATCAAGCTGTGATAGGGACAATTCATGTCATATTTTGGCTGAGAGTCTGTGTGCTGTTGATCTGGACCTGAAGAACCAGCTGTGATGAATAAGCAATCAGGACTAATGCTGAGGGCCATGAGAGTATACACAGATGACAACTAGTATTTAACAGGTCAACCCACCAGACGTATTGGGGAGCCCCACTTGGCAGAGCCTCTGTAATTTTTCTCATGTGCCACTTCATTTCTTCCCTAAAAAGAACAGCTGCTAGGCTCTTTTCATAGCCCATTGGTAGTGTGTTTTACATCTTTTGGGCACATATATAGCTGTGGATGGTTAGGAAGATGATTTCTACTTAATCTGTATAATTCTGATGAATAAAAATAATATTAGAACATTTTTCATAAATGAAACAGGAAAGTAACAGTATTCTCAGTCACAAAGACAGCCAATTTTAGACTTCAGAACAAATTCAAAACAGACTAGCTGCCCCTGCAGAGAATATACAAACGTAAGTTCCAGGTGTTTATTGCTGAATCAAGGTCAGACTTGAAGCAACTTTGGTAGATATATCCCCCTGCAATAATTGTCTTACTGCACGTACTCCTAGGCTCAGAGTTCAGCCAAGTAAGTGTTATTGTTAAGTCATGAGTTTCAATGTCATTCGATGTCTAGGAACCCTAACCACTGAGGCTCAATATTTGGCCAAGTATTACTCACTGCTGGTCAGTGTGATATCTCTAGTCTGAGAAAAACTGTGTGACTTATCATTTGTTACAAGAATGGGTCTGACCCTAAAAGTGTAGAGCTATGGAGTGAGTGTGTGTTAGAGTGTGTGTGTGTGTGTGTGTGTGTGTGTGTGTGTGTGTGTTGAGTCTGGATGTATCTGAATGGCCAGAGAGAGAAGTGTGAGAGATGAAGTGTAAGAGTAATTTGAGAGAGTAAATGAGTGAGAGAATGAGTGAGTAAATAATGAGTGAATGATGTAGAAGTGTGTGTGTGTGTGTGTGTGTGTGTGTGTGTGTGTGTGTGTGTAAGAGGGAGAGAGAGACAGAGATAGAGACAGAGAGACAGAGAGAGATGTGTGAAAGAGCTACTGCTATGTACAGGAGCTAGTGAAAGAACTGTGTAAAGTGCTGTATGGTAAGAGCTATGTATAGAGAGATAGATATATAGCTATATGTAAAGAATGTAACTGTGTGGAGACAAGGAAGATGAAGCTGCATAGAAAAGAGATGTAGAAGAGAAATGTATGTAAAAGAAAGTTGTGTAGCCATATGAAAATAGATGTAACTGTGTATAGAGATGTATGGCCGTGTAGGAGAGAGATGTATGTGTGCAAAGAGATTTTTTAAAGGAGAGATTTTCTATTGAAGTAAAAAACGTTACCATCAGAAAGTGTTTCCTTATTTACCCTTCAGATAGAAGCTTTTTTCTAAAGATGCTCAGGTAAAAAAGTTTCCCAAAGTCCCACTACTCTGAGGTCTTCTATTCACAACCCTGGAGCAGTTCTGGGAGCTGGTCTCCTTGGGCTGCAATAGACTAAGGTGTTCAAGTCATCTATGCTTCATCAGGAGGGTTGTGAAGTACTTACTCAGGGCCAGCACACAGGACCTGTGGTCCAACAGATCAAAATTATGCATGAAGTTGTGAGCCAAGCCGCTGTGAGTTCTGTAGTACAACAGCTATGTCATGCCCAGAAATTTGCTCCATTCATCATGATGTTGTCTGTGGGCTTTTGTGTGTAGCTTTGTTGTGTTGACATATGTTTTCTTCATTCCTAGTCTCAAGCTTTTACAATGAAGGTGTGTTGGATGCTGTTAAAGGCCTTGCCTACATCCATTACTACAACAACATGGTTTTCATTCCTGAGCCTATTAGTGTAATGTTTTACTGCTAAGGTTTTGAAAGCGGTAGGTGATTCAAGAGGACACTGAGATGGAACTGGGGACTAAGGTCACACACCTGACATCTAAGATGAGGTCTGAAGAAGCACCCCTAAAGTAAAATGGAACTGGAAGAAAGACTCTGTTCTCCAGAGAACAGCACTGCCCATCCTGTAGGGTGTACAGCAAATATCCCTACAGAGATGAACTTTGAAGACATGGCTCTATTTTCTCTCCAGTTAACTTCACATCAGTGAGTCAGCACAGGTCCATGTCCCACCCATTAGGAAAGATCCGTTCTTTTCCCTCTGGGCTCAGGCACGCTTGTTCTTCCCCAGGCACATCCCAGAATTTAGCCTTCTCTTGCTCTCCCAGTACCTTTGCTTTGTCTTCACATCCTTTTCCTTGTATACTTGCTGCACTCAAAGAAGAAAATAGAATGAAAAGGTCAATAAAGATATTTCCTAATCTGATTTGTCTTAAAGGTTAGAAGGAATTATGAGAGTTTAAATATTTAATAAATATTTGATTTGTACTGCATTCAAAGAAGTGATGATGATAACTTATGTTAATATTTAAGTAGATAATAATATTTTAGATAGATTAAATAATGATAATATTTAAGGTAGATAAACATGCTCTATTTCCTCCAAATTAGCTAGCCTGATTCCATGACATTTACTAAGATCTACCCCATCCTCCTTTATTCTCCTTTATTACTCAGTTTCTGGGTTCAGTAAAGATACTTCCTATAATAATTCAGAGAGGAGGGACCTCTGACCTTCCTCAGAGGGGAATTGTCCCCTACCTGCTGATGTTGCCCCATTACCACGGTCAGGCAAGGGCAGGTGGGGGACCCCTCTTGTTAGTATTGATACTTGGATTTCTTTTGTTGATGAAGTTTTCAGAAGCAGTTTGATTCTTTCTGAAATCTGTTCTCTACTTTTGGCCTTCTGAGTGCAGCTGTCATGCTGTATTGGCCTCTTGTCTCTGTCTCCTTGGGAAACCCGAGGACCAGTAAGTTTGATGGGGTATAGAGGCAGGGGTGGTAGGAGGTGTCTGTCAAAGGCTTGCTATGCAGATGGTGTTCCCCCCAGTGTGCAGTACCGACTCCTGATGGAGAAGACTCAGCTGAAGGATAAGGTAGACATGCTGAGGCAGGAGAACAAGAAACTGCTGGAGGATCGGGTCCTGCTGCAGCACTACTTGGGGGACTTGGAAGTGATCTGTCAGGACCAAGAGGAAGAGATCAGAGACCTCCAGAATCAGGAACAGCAGGTAGGGACAAGCAGCTGGTTAAGTCCAACACCATTTCGTCATGTAACATTAGCCTGTCTACCCATCAACCCACTTGGGCTTTAACTCATCACTTTATTCCTTCACACCCTTCCAGCCCCTCTGCTCCCCCCTGCCCCAAATTCATGATATACAATTGTTCATTTCTGTGTCCATGCATCTGTATTTCTGGGAAGTGAATCTCTTGTGAGAATCAATTGGCAAGCAAACCCTGCTGCTCTGTAGTCCTAAAGCTGCAGTCCAATGGTGCAGACAGGTCAATCACACATCACACACCTACATGTCACTGTGATGGGAAGGGTGCTATGTACAGACTTGAGGGACTGAATTCCAGGTCCTGTGGCTCATTTGCTTTGCAGGGTTCATGTGAGATCACAGCAGCATGGGAGCAGCTTGCAAGCAGGAGAGCCCCCTGCAAGTGTCAAATGAGTGATTCTCTTTGTCACCTTGTTGGGTGGCCTTTCTTCCTTCTATTGTCTCAATCCCAAGGTGGTCTCTTCACCATGCCCAACTCTTGATCCACATTGACAGAAATGTCAGTGGGAGTTCGCCAGCAGTGTTTACTGTGTGTTTCCTTGACATGTGCTCCCATCACGGAGCTTGCAGTATGGAGCTGATGGATTGCCCAGGGATGTGGAAATGGCTTGTGACATGATGAAGGTTGGGGCTGAGATCTGAGGCTTCAAGACAAAAAGTTTTTCAACAATCTCAATATAATCTGGCCAAGCAGAGCATATCCCCCTATGCAATTTTAGTCCCAAGAGATGGAGAGGAGTCATTGGACTTTTCTGAAAGAGCTCATGGGCTTAATCTAAATTTATGTGGTCATTTTGCATGATATTGTTTTCTCAACTAATTTTGACTCCCCCCGCACCTCCGTGTGTGGGGGAGGGGAGAGAGAGGGGATGGAGATAAGTGAGGGGTATAATGAACCATGCATGTGGACAGCAGTTAGAAGAAACCACTGGGTTTGTGTGGTGATATAATGTGTACCCTAATAAACCTTGCCTGAGCATCAGAGGACAGAGACAGCCACTAGATTAAACATAGAGGTCAGGAGTGGTACACACCTTTAATCCTAGCACTTGGGAGGCAGAGATCCATCTAGATCCCTGTGGGTTCAAGGCCACCCTGGACTACATGACATTGACTCAGTCTAGGAGAGAAACAGCCAGACAGTGGTGGAACACACCTTTAATCCCAGCGTTTGAGATCTCATGCTTTTGCTTGGGAAGCACACACACCTTTAATCTCAAGAAGTAATATGTCAGGGTGAAGAATGGCATATAAGGCACGAGGAGACAGGAACTAAAGACTATTTTTGGCTGAGGCATTTTGGGTAAGGACTCAGAGGCTTTCAGGATTGGCTGAGGAGTTGGCGAGGTGAGGTTGGCTGTGGCTTGCTTCTGTGACCTTTCAGCTTTTACCCCAATATCTGGCTCAGGTTTATTATTATTATTATTAATAAGACAATTTAAGATTTGAACAACAGTTTGTCAGTCTCTACCCTGAAACAGGCATTCTTCCTTCCCAGAAGCTTGCTGTTTTGGTGAGACTGACTGACCAGCAAGCTCTTGGGATCCTCTCTTTGTACTTGCACTTGTGTGAGAGTGTATTCATGCCTATGCTCAACACTCTACTAAGAACACAATCTTCTAATGAACAGGAGCCACTGAGACTGGAGGAAAGTCTGCAATCCCTGCTGAAACAGAGGGAGCTGGTCTCCCAGAAAATGAACTTGGCAGTCAAGCTGCAGTATCACTTGACTGTCCCAGATGAGGTATGAGGCCAAGCTGGGAGTTGGGATTTGGATTCAAGTGGGGTCTTTTCTACCTTGGACCTCTGCCTTTTGTGGGCTCTGCCTCTAGGCAAGGCTCCCAGCCAACACCAGGGAAAGAACACTTCAGAGTATTGTGCTGGTGCAGTCAACATGAACCTCCCTCCAGGAAATAATGTACTTGAAGTTCAGTGTGTCTGTAGAATTGTCTCCCTTGCTCCCTTATGAGTTCTCCCATGTTCTGAGCAGGTTTTCCTTGTACTCAGAGCTCTGCCTGTTTCTCCCTTCCAAGTCATTGACAATAAAGGTGTGTCTTACCATGCTTGACTAAAATTACATCTTCACTGATTGACATAACTGGTAGAAATGAGAGTCGCACCCTTGGTCACTGTTAGATATAGCACTGGCTGTCTTCATTGTTAATCCGTTTCCCTTGTAAAGTGTTCTATGGATATAATGAGATTAGTCATTGCCAGTATGACACAAGTAGATGTCTCTGCTGCAGCATTGTTCAGAACCTTCACAGAGTGTTGTGTAAGAGATTCCTCTAGAGAAGCAGGATGTAAATTCTCAGCGTTAATCCTAAGGAAAACAGGATGTTTGCTTTAATTAAAGAGCCCCTGAAGGGCCCATGTTCTCAGGTACACATTTCAGAAAATGCTCCCTCATGATAGGCTCTGTCTTGCATATTGTCTGGATGCAAGGTTTCTTCTGGGCAGGAGGCCTGAGCGTGCCTCATGACCTTGTCCAGTTGTCTAAGCTGAAATGTTGTATTAAGTCTATTTATAAAATGGGGTGTTCCATGAATAACTTACCATGAACATGTGTATATCTTTTTATGCTGTTATCTATGACTTTAATTCATTATTAATTTTGTCACACTGATGTCCCTGGACTGTATGAGAAACTCCTGTTCTTTCTCATAGGTCAGATCAACTTCTGACAGTTGTTAAAGTGGGAAAAACTTCAAGGGCAAGCTACTCTATGACCCTTATTCCTTAGGGGTACAAACAATGACTTCTGTCAAAAGAATCAATGTTGAGTGTCAGGCACAATTGAGTTTTCGTGAGGTCACAGCTTGACAGCTGATATGGCGGGTCCCCACCAGGACTGTGACCTAACTGCCATCCTTCTCCAGATCAGAAATACTCCAACATGGACAGGAGCAGGGCTCAGCCTATGATGAGATCCTCCTGCAGACAGAGCTGCTGCAGCAGGGGCACCAAGTGTCACAGGCAAGTGAGCCACCATGGCATCCCATCCCCAGCAACATGGCATTTGTGGGGTGGAGTTCTTCCTTGATTCTGGTTTCCTATGTGTGAATGGGCCCTGATTATGTCTATCCAGTGACAGAGCAAGGGAGCTTCTGGATCGGATTGCCTTTCCTTTTTTCACAGCACCCTTTCAGAGAACTGAGGAGGCTGAAGGAAGCCACAGACTACTGAACCCATGACATTCTCCACTACAGCATCAAAACCTCCACTGAACAAGACATGTCCTTCTGTCAACTCAGCATTGGGGCAAACACCAACCTCCCTGTAGGTGTCTATCCCAAATCTGATCCATGTGTCTGCTGACTCACTATTTCTGGAGTAAAGAAACCATCAGAAAGAAGCTTGAGATACAAAAAATCCTGCCAAGAATTACTCAGAGCCCAGACATCCACCAGCAAGTGGGGTACAGTAGCATGGAGGAAGGACATGTTTCTGCTCATAATTACCCTGAAAGTTTGTTGCTGAGAACATTTGTGAGCTGACTGAGTCCTCAGCCCTTCTTATGTGGAGGGAAATCTGGCAAGGGAGTCTGTGTTGATGTCATGCTGCTATCCAGACAGACCACGCCCAAAAGCATCACATTCTCATCCTGTCCAGTGCTGAAGCTACTGCATGTCATGCACATGTAACACTGAAGTTAATTCTCTACAGAGATGACAACGGTCCCTCGATATCTGTTTACTGATTTGTTCTCCCATTAGGAAATTGATGGCAGATTCTCCTCTGTCACAGCCTTGATTGAGGTGAACTGTCCTGAGAAAGGATTTATAGAGGATGTCAGAGTGACCTTTTGTGTCTTTGGACAGCAGATGCTCCCCATGTCCTTTTTTGGTCTTGAGTAGGCACACAGACATGTGTTGGCTGAAAGAATATTATAGTGGCCAACATACTATAGGATCATCCTTGGAGAGTGCTTGACCTTCAAAGCCCCACAGTGGCCTGACCACACTTGTCTTGGAAAGGTTATTACAATCTGTGGCTGCCTTCCTATTATGTGTCCAAAGCTGCCCACAGGGTGTAGGCCAGTGCCACTAGATCTGCATGAAGAAAATGCTTTGTTTGTTATTTGGGGGTTGGGTTTGCTTGCTTTGAGATTTTGGTTTTAGGTTTTGTTATTTTTTTCTTTTTTCTTTGATATTTTACTAAGGCTATATGACACACACACACACACACACACACACACACACACACACTCTATTTAGCCCTCATTGAGTTAATTGACCATATTTTCTTTTCTTTTTTGGTTTTTCGAGACAGGGTTTCTCTGTGTAGTTTTGCGCCTTTCCTGGAACTCACTCTGTAGACCAGGTTGGCCTCGAACTCACAGAGATCCACCTAGCTCTGCCTCCCAAGTGCTGGGATTAAAGGCGTGCGCCACCACCGCTGGCGACCATATTTTCATAAATAAAAAAAAGCAATTTCCAACCCTTCATTCTTAAACTACACTTTTAATCAGTTGTGGCAGCACAGTCCTGTAACCACAGAATTCAACAGGCCCAGATGGATCTCTGCAAATTCCAGGTGGCTTTGGCTACATTGTAAGTTCCTAGTGAGACAGGGCTGCAAAGGAGGATGGTGTCTTGGGTGTGGATGGTATGACCCACTCCATAGATATCTATTGTAGCCCACTACGTTTCCTAGTGGCTGTACCCAGCAGGACTGCATGGGAGGTTGATTGGACCACAGACCTGGGTACCAGGTGTTTGTAAGGGTCTAACTAGCAAGGGGGAGGTCTTTTGCTCCACCCCTCAGCATTGTTATAAATAGAACTTTGGAATAAAGTTCTGGGCCTGTTTGGATAAGGATCTAGGACCACCTGAGTTTATCCTGTGTTTCTCTGTTTTCTCTCCCCCCTGTTTCTAACTAAGCCTCTTATTCCTCATTCCTTAAGAGTCCCTGGGTTAAATGAGTTTGGGGGCTGGTATCTGAACAGAGACAAAGAAAAAGATAAAAAAAAATAACTCTAGGTCTTGTTGAAAGGATTGAAGGGCGAGTTGCGAGTGTAGACATGCCAATAAGGAACCAAAAAAATGAAGGCAACAGTATTTTATTCTCAGGCATATGGGGTAGGTAGTGATATGTCACGAGGCTGCAGCGTTAGATCTCTCTCTCTCTCTCTCTCTCTCTCTCTCTCTCTCTCTCACTCTCTCAAAAATAAGGAAGACAGAGTGTAGCAGTATAGTGCAGGAAAAACTTAGAAGTGTAAGGTAGTGTAGAAAAAGTTAAGTTAGGCAACTAGAGAGAGAAACTTAAGTTTTCAATCTTTTAACTTTGGGAGCTACAAACACAAACTGGGAAAAAAATCTATTTTTTTTTTGAGCTTTATGGGCAGAGAAAAGCTCTTCTTTGAGCTTATTGGGTAGAAAAAAAGATTCCTATGGAAGCTTTTGGCCTGGGGACAGCTAAATTTAAAAAAAAAAAAAAAGCAGCAGAGGAAAGAGATTTCCCCTGCAGCGGGTGGGGACGGAAACAAAAACCCTCTGCTCTGTTAGCAGTGCAACACCTTACCCTCAGAATTAGTTCCCTCCTGGCCATGAAGCCAAAAACGTTTAGAGAACAGAAGTCTTAGGAAAAACGTAATCTTTCTTGAACTAAAAGCTGTCTTAATAAACTTGCTGGTCTTTCTCTCTCTTGAAAAAAAAAGCTAAAAAGCCTCTCAGAACTTTCTCAGTTTAAACATTAGTTTCACCTGGATGGGGAAATCCTGAGACAAGGGCCTGATGAGAAAGTGCAGGGCAGCTTGAGAATGCTGCTGGTGTGCAGAGAAGGCAGGGAAGCCCAGCGGTGGCTGCCTTAGCAGCTGAGCTGGGCATTAAAGACACTGTCTGGGGAAGGAGCCTGCCCGGACAGGACAGGGAGCTATCCAGGGAGAAGCTTTCTTTTCTATCAGAGAAAGGACCTTCAGAACAAAAGTTTTTGGTTTGCCTCACTGACCCAGAGTGAAGCCCTCAGGGTTTTGCCTCTGGCAATAAGCCTCAGTCTGAGCATGCGGACAAATGCATGCAGACCTGCTCAGGAACTGGGTCAGATAAAAGATCTAATTAAAAAGGTATACCTGTTAAAGGGTGGCACAGGCATCCTAAAGCAAGCCTAGGAAAGAAAAATCTCCTGTTGCAAAAGTGAAACCCTGGAAAGAGAACCAGAAGGTTGTTAGCGTACCCAAAAGTCTTTCTGCGAAATGTGCTATCAATGCAGGTTTGATCAGAATTTCACCCTCAGCCTGAAGCAAGGTTTACAGTAGAACAAACTAAAAGTTCTGTTGTAACAGAAACATTTGTCTGAATTATGGCACAGGAGAGCTGTTAGGAATTTGGGCAGAGACAGCCTCCAGTTGGAAACCATCAGCAGCTGAGCATTTCTGCCAGTTCTGCAACAGCTGAGAGAGCTTGGCAGTGGGAAAGGTGACTTTGGGGTGTGGCTTTGTCCGAAAATGTTACAGCTCCCTAGCAACAAGTGTTACAACCCCATAGCAACAGTACTCACTAAATCTTAGCATTGAAAGAACCATTGACAAATCTTGTTTCAAACTCTCAAGAACTTTTAGAATAATATCAAAGCTGACTAAATGATTGTCATACTTCTGGTCTTGTTAATAGTTAAAACCTTTTCTAGGTGTTGAGAAATTTCTTATAGATGAGATATTTCTTTAGTGTTAAGTTAGTTCTGTTATATGTGAAGTGATAATAGTTAAGAAATCTCTCCTACATATCTTTTCTAAATCTCTTCTAGATATTAAGAAATCTTTAGGTACTTTAATAGATCTATAGAATTTCTTTAAGTCATGTAGTAATAAATGGCCATGTTAGTTGTAAATGTAAGTTTAAATAAGATAAGTATATTTGCTAAGGTAGTATAAGAAGTATATTTACTAAGGTAGTCCCGTAGAATTGAAAGACCCTAACCCTTCAGGCTTACACTCCCAAACCCCAGGAAATGAGAAACTAAAAATCTAGTTCCAAGGGCAAGCTGACTCAATCATTACTCAATCACCCCTGCCACAATGTAACAATGTAAAAAGATTTCTGTTAAGAGATGTGCTCAACTGTGACTGGGATAATTGCAAGTGTTCCAGGAAAGACCACTGTGACCTTTGTGTAACTCTCACTCCCACCCTGATACCCCCCTTGAGGTTTCAGGAAGAATGTGCATGCGGACGTGACTGTACCCACCCTGTGATCAGACCATGATCTTGTGAAATTAGCCTATAGACTTAAATCAATCGAAACGAAATTGTATGAGAATTATAATCTTGTGGCTTTTGTGGGTTTTTCCTTTAAAAGTACCTATGTGGCTGCAGTAGGATGTGACTCTTGCCCTCAGGAGAAGGGAAGCCCGACTGTACAGAATGTAAGTAAGATTTAGGTAAGGTTTATAAAGTAGATCTATAAATAAAGTAGTCCTATAGAGTGTAGGTTTAAATAGGTCATAGATTCAGTTAAAAAAATGTAGGTTTAGAATATATAGGTTTTAGGTCTAAGGATATGAAGAGTAGGTTTTTCCAACCTGGGAAAACAATATCCATAACAGACTTGGAAGTTCCAGAAACCACTAATAATAGCAAGAAGCAGCTCCAGAAACTGCTAGCTTCAGAAAGGAGCATCAGGAAGTAGTGTCCACTGCTGAGACCGGCTGAGACCCTGAAGCGTTGTAGTTTCCCAAACAGCAGACTCAGAGCCAGCAAAAGCAGGTCCAGCACTAGCACCAAGGGTCCGTAGGATTTAGGCCATGAAGGTAAGCTATGAGAGAGGCTAACGGCAAGCAGCAGTTTGGAAAGCCCTGCAGAGATGCTGCACTGTGGGAAAGGTGAACACTGAGGTTCTGCAACCTTTAAGATACTACACTGCAAGAAAGGCAGACAGTGCAGAAAGCCCAGCGGTTTGCGTCACCTCGGGAAAGATGAACAGCCCCAGAGCAGTGGTGAACAGTGGAGACCGCAGAGTTCAGACGGCTTCTGGAGGCCAAGAGCAGAATGGCGTCAGTGCAGACAAGCAGCTGAGGCGCGCTGGAAAGCCGGAAGCTGTGGAGGTGAGAGAACTCTACTCCAGGCTCAACAGTCAGCCTGAGACTCTGTGGGAACCGCTGAGTCGGACTGCAGCCTGAGCTCCCAGCAGCGAGGCAGCCATGTGACAGGACAGCATATGCATATGGAGGATTCTGGGAACCAGGCTTGCTGAGCACTTGGACTGTCAGCGATGCAGGTAATGGGTTTTCCTCCCAAAGCCAGGGTTGCTGTGGGAAGGCCACAGTTTCAGCTCGTGGCAGCTGAAGGAGCCTTGAGACTGTATGGCTATGAGGTGAAGCTCTCTAGCCTGGTCTGGGAGTGACCCGGTTCCCGAAGGCTACAGACTACAAAGAGCAGCAGTAGCTGGAAGTAGAAGTCTCAAAGAGACCTGCTTGATCTAAAAGTTTTGGTTATGGGACTTTTTGTATTTGGGACTGTTCCAAATTGTTGCTTCAGAGTCATTACACCTCTGACAGCTATGTACAGTCTTTTTTTTTTTTTTTTTTTTTTTTTTTGGTTTTTCGAGACAGGGTTTCTCTGTGTAGCTTTGCGCCTTTCCTGGAGCTCACTTGGTAGCCCAGGCTGGCCTCGAACTCACAGAGATCCGCCTGGCTCTGCCTCCCGAGTGCTGGGATTAAAGGCGTGCGCCACCACGCCCGGCGCTATGTACAGTCTTAAGGGCAGCTGACAAGCCAGGCCCTGACTACAAACACTCAGAGGAACTTTTAGGAATGGTACCCAAACTCTTTCTGAACTTTCAGACTTAAGAAATGAAATGGACAGTAATGATTTCGTTACAATGGGACAGTTTAAATTTACTTCTGCGTATAAACTCTATCAATGGTGATGATGAAACTGTTTATGTAAAAATGGAACTGCTTATGGAGAAATTTAGGTTTTCTAACTAGGTTCAAGATCCATTTTAAAATATAAAGAAAACTGAGAGTTAATAATATTCTCCAGTATATTTAATTTAAAAATATTTTTGTGTTACTTGAGTGAAATAATGTTATGCTTTGTATAGTTCTATTAAGAAATTGTTCTTGAATGCAGGTTTGTAGGTTGAGAGTAGGTTTGTAGGAAGGTTGAGAGTGGGAATTATAATTTCGTACAGTTCTGTTTATGTTAGAATTACTATGTTAAGTTTGATGCAATTGCATCAAGAGTTTTTTCTTTTAAATATAAAGAAGAGGGACCTGTTGTAGCTCCCGAGTGGCTGTACCCAGCAGGACTACACGCGAGGTTGATTGGACCACGGGCCTGGGTACCAGGTGTTTGTAAGGGCCTAACTAGCAAGGAGGAGGTCTTTTGCTCCACCCCTTGGCATTGTTATAAACAGTCCTTTGGAATAATGTTCTGGGCCCATTTGGATAAGGATCTAAAGCTCACTCGAGTCTCTCCTGTGTTTCTCTCTGTTTTTTTTCTCCCTTCTATTTCTAACTAAGTCTCTTATTCCTCATTCCTTAAGAGTCCCTGGGTTAAATAAGTGTGGGGGCTGGTCCCCCACAGATACCCACTTCTTGATGCAAAAGATCCATGTTCAACACCTGACACCGTATGTTTGCTACTAAAAAATGGATGTTATGACATATCATGCATATTATATCATTGAGAAATATATTTGTGTTTTTAATGCATCTCAGGAAATGAGAACATTCATTATGGGAATATAAAAGAAATAAGGAAAATCCATAACTATCTGCTTCTGTTTTTCTTGAAATATAGCACTAGTGACAATGGCAATGCAGAGGAAATGACCTTCTGAAACATATTGGGACATAGTGTATTTTAAGGTGCAGTTGCCTCAGCTACATATTTCACATTTCTTCAGTTTCATTTACTTTTATTTATGTGTATTGGCAGTTTGCCTGATGTCTACGCACCACAAGCATGCAGTTCCCACAGAGGCCAGAAGAGGGCAGTGAATTCCAATGGAACTGGAGTTACAGAGGTTTGGTAGCTGCTCTCTGGGTCCTTTGGGCGAGCTACAAATCTTCTTAAAGGATGAGTGATCTCTCCAGCCCCTGCACTTGACTTTTGTCCTTCCAGCCTTATGTAGTGTGTTAGTGTGTTAGATGGACTGGCTCACACCCAACCAAAGAGAGATATTTCTGGAGAATTGTAGGGACAAGTCCATGAGGTAGGCGTGGGAGATTGTCTTGGGATGCCAGACATTCAGGCAGAGTATTCCTGGGTTCAGGATCATCCCCCAGCATCTCTTATTGTCAGGGTTGGAGTAGTTATGTTACCTGTCATCTAGATGACAATGAAGAGTAGGCCCATCAGATGAAATCAGTATTAAAAAGGCACTCCTTGGGATGGAGATGTGGTAAGAAATCCCTGTTAATGCTCCAGCTAAGCAGTGTTAAGAGGAAGCTTCATACTTCATACTAGCCAGAGTGATGGAGGCTGCAGCAGAAGCCATGTGCCTCTGATGGAGAGCATGTGTGTGGAAAGGCTAGAAAGGGAGAGGGATGGTTGATGTGACTCTCCTATCACAGCAGGTCTCAGAGTGTGTCGAGGAAAGGTTTCTTCCAGATGAGTGCTTTACACTTCTGAAGCTCCTCTGGAATGAATCTGATGCCTGTGACTGATAGTGAGTCAGAGAGTTGTGTGAAAGAGGTATTCCTGTGGGCTCCAGTCTGGTTCTGCAAACCACAGCTTTTAAGAGCTCTAAAGCTGGAGAAGGAGGGTAGATTTCAGTTACTATCTGCCATTGGTCACCTTCTCTTTCTGAACTGACTCTGACACAGTAAGGCATACCTGTAGACACACTGGAAACTAGCTGAGACTTCATTCATTCTACACTACCAATCACCACCATGTGGCATAAACCTCCTTGACCATCTTTCCATTATATGGAAGGAGCCTGGGTCCAGCCTTGTCTTACTTCCATATGGGTCCTTAGCATAGCTCTTGACTGTTTTGATAAATGTTCCAGATAGATTACCATGGCTTCTTCTCCTTGAATGTGTGCAGGTATGTAACAGTTTAATATCAGCCCTTCTCAGACTAAACTGTCCAGAATGTGCAATGTGGACTGAGGCACTTCTTCTTTCTCTTGTAAACATTCCTAGTCTTCAAAGCATTCTGTCAGCTACTCACATGGCCATTCTCACGGTGGCCAAACTGACAGTTAAAGCTCACTTGATGTCTGCCCTGGAATAGCTGTAGCAGACGAATGGAGTTACAGGCCAGGAGTATAACTCAGAGGTAAGTACTTGCCTAGCATGTTCAGTGTGCTAGCTTCACCTTATTACTTCAGAGTGAAAGGAGATGGAATATTAACCCTGTTACCTCCTATGGGGTGACATACAGCAAAACAGGAGGATTCATAGAAGCTTCTAAAATTCTCCTACCTCCATTTCTTGCCCCCAGTGGAGTGTGGCAAACATTCCTTTGTGGATGAAAATTTCCAATGAAGGAAGTACACACAGACCATTAATATTGATATATTGCTTATTAAATTCTGTGGCTATGGTGATGGACTGGAAGATGACTAAGCCCGTAAAGGTAATGCAGACAAGGCTACAGACCTGTGTTTGTTTTCCTGGGACTCACATTAGTGGCAGAGAGAACAAAATTGTCCTCTGAGCTTCATTTGGGTGGGGTGTCTAGTCTCAGCCCCCTGGAGCTAAGACATGGTCTCCCATTCCTCACTTATGCTATAATTTCTCCCTCTCATGTTCTCATGTAAATATATTGTTGTTTGTTCCATTTGAATAAACTTGGGACTTTTGTTATTTTACTTTTGCTACAAGAAGTCATAGAAACAAAGAAGACCAATATCAAAACATCACCTGAAAAACAGGTTAAGGGAATGTGGGCATCTGGAATTTGAACCTGTGCTAATACCATTGGTAGGCCCAATCTGCTCCAAAATGTCTTTTACAAATGCCTGGCTAAATGTTATTTGTTGTCTACCTCTCATTGTCTCCAAGAGACCGTAACGTGTAGTGAAAGTTGAGCTGGTCTCTGTGGCTCGTTGTTGTCTCACTGGAGAGAACAGCCTCCTGTGCTGTGATGGCGCGGACTGAATGCTGCACGATTGGTCCAGGTCACCTCACTGTCTTCTGTTGTCATCCACATTCCTCTTAGCTGTGAACAGTCAATACACTGCCCAGAGCCACGGGATTCACAGAATCAGCACTCCTGAGTATGACCCTGGGATGGACCTGGTGGGAGGAGAGAACTAATTGCTGCAAGTTGTCCACTGACCCACAATCGTGCTCTGACACACATGTCCCCAAACACACATATAAGTACACAGGGAATAAATTAAATAAAATTTTGAAAACAATTCAAAACTAGTCAACTTTAAACTCTGTATTGTCAAGTGACATAGATACTTATGGCCAAATGATGAAGGAAAACAAGTTTCCCTCCTGATTGTGGACAAAGGTTGGATGAAGGAAGGAGAGGCTGCCAGAACATGCTAGGGAGGGGACAAAGGCTTTGGGGGTTCTGGAAGATTTATTGTTCACAGAGCAAGGAGGGGAACTTGGATCTGTGTGTGACTATATACACACCATTTTTCTGAATGGACAGAGACCCGCAGGGAGGGAACATTGACAATGTTGTGGCAGTAGAGGGGAGGCGATGTCTTTCCCCCTTCTTCCCTGCTGGCTCTGCAACATTCCACTACCATTCACCACTGCCTGCATTCTATTTGGATTACTGTTAGGTGTTAACAAGTCTGTCTTCATCCTGCCTTAACAGGTTCATTCAGCTGACAATTAAGAGAGGTTCCTAAGTGTCAGCAACCAAGAAGGGACATCATTGAAGGGAACATCCAATAAAGATGAGATATGCATGTGGGTGTGCTGACATGTCACTGATGCCAGCACCAGGGAAATAGTGGCAGAAGGATCAGGAGTCTGAGGCAAGCCTGGGCTACCTGAGCCCCTATCTAAGACAATAATGTAAATAAAAATAAAGAAGAGCCTGTCTTCACAGTGGAGAGAGAGTTGACAGAGCAATTTGTGGAAACATGGCCTGATTTAGCCCTGTGTGCTCTCAGGTCCTGGCTCCAAGAGTATGTAGCAGTTCGGGAGCTGAAAGTCTTTGCTATTTGATAGACAAGACTGAATTTCCTACAGCAGGAAATCCTTTCTTCGCCATTCAGCAGAACCTTGGAGACAATTGCTTGTGCTCAGGACATGAAAGCCTTAGGTAAAAGTCGGGGGAAGAGTTACTCTTAGCTGAAGTAGAGTCATCAGCATCTTTGACACTTCCTGTGTAGACTTCATGAGGTCCTGGCTTGCTGGAGTCTTACTGATGAATTGAGCTGTGGAGAAGCAGGCTTATTATCCTGGTGTGCCTGCCCAGAGAGTCTTGGCCAAAGCCCAGGAATCTGCATGTCAACAAGGCCCTCTAGGGCAATGGTTCTCAGCATTCCTAATGCTGTAGTAGAGCTTGAGTAGAAGTTGTAGTTGGTTGTTTACTCTTTGCTCTTTGGGGGTCTGCCACTCAGCTCCTAAATAAATGACACAGAGTCTTATTCTTTCTTGTGAATATTCAGCCTAAGTTTGGCTTGTTTCTAGCCAGCTTTTTAAAAATTTTTGCCTCTGGGCTTTTACCTTTCTCTATTTCTATATATCTTTTCTTTCCTTCTCACTCTGTGGCTGGCTGCGTTGCTGGATGCCTGGCTCCTGGAGTCCTCTTCTCCTTTTCCTTTTGGTCCTTCTTGATCTTTCTTCCCAAATTTATCTTCCTATTTATTCTCTTTGCCTGCCAACCCCATCTATCTTTTCTTTTGCCTACCTTGGCTGTTCAGTTTTTTATTAGACCAATCAGGTGTTTTAGACAAAGTAACACAATTTCACAGAGTTAAACAATGCAAAATAAAGAATGCAACATATCTTTGCATCATTAAACAAATATTCCACAGCATTAACAAATGTAGCAAATCTTAAACTAGTATTCTGCAACAAGAAGTCACTCCAGGGAGAGAGAAGCTGCCTACATGAATTTAGGAGGCTCAGAAGCCAGGTACAGTTCACAATCCCTGAAACCAGAGGAACCAAATGACATGGGAGGACAGCCCTTTTTCTAAGCAACTGCTGGCATTTTCTTATTGGGAAGCCCCTAAAGTCACATATTTTCTGTGTGTCTGCCTAGTCTCAGCCCACTTGCTTCTCATCACAGTCCTAAACTGAAACAGGTAGAATTTCCAATAGGGCTCATGAGCTTACTCTTCAGGCCAGTCAGCAGAGAGGACAGCCAGAACCTAGTCTAGTTGCTTAGAGGCCTCTGGAGAAGTCCACCTACAATAAGAAAACCCATTACCTGGCTGGATGCCAGGCTCAATACTGGAATAAAAACAAAGGGAAGCAGACCCCAGGTATGCTCAGAGTAAGAGGAAGTGTGTTATATGGCAGCTGAACTGAGGTTAGAGGGGACCAGGGAGTGGGGAAGTATCAGGTGGCTCCCAAAAAATCCAAGGTATCTTTCTCCTACAGGAATTATGTTCAGAATTATTATTCCATTTTAAAGATAAGACAACTGAGCTACCCAGTGGTTCCTAGATGCTTATGCTGAGGGTTTGAGCTGGCCTGCATCGTGAACAGGGACATTGTGATGGTTTAAATGAGAAAAGGTCACATTATACATGTGTGTTGGAGGCTTTCTTTAGTGCAGAATCACAAAATCACTCTAAAACTCACAATTATAAAATTACCCCTTACATAAGAACATTTCTTTTTTTTATTTTATTTATTTATTTTTAATTTTTTTAAATTTTTATTTTTTTTAATTTATTTTACAACACCATTCAGTTCAACATAATAGCCACAGATTCCCCTGTTCTCCCACTCTCGCCACCCTCCCCCTCACCCCAGCCCACCCCCCATTCCCACCTACTCAAGATCAAGGTCTCCCCTGAGGACCGGGGTCGACCTGGTAGACTCAGTCCAGGCAGATCCAGTCCCCCCTCCCAGACCGAGCCAAGCGTCCCTGCATAAGTCCCAGGATTCAAACAGCCAACTCATGCAACGAGCCCAGGACCCGGCACCACCGCACAGCTGCCTCCCAAACAGATCAAGCCAAATGAATGTCTCACCCATTCAGAGGGCCTGATCCAGTTGGGGGCCCCTCAGCCTTTGGTTCATAGATCCTGTGCTTCCACTCATTTGGTTATTTGTCCCTGTGCTTTATCCAACCTTGGCTTCAACAATAATTGCTCATATAAACCCTCTTCTTTCTCACTAATTAGACTCCCAGTGCTCCACCAGGGGCCCAGCCTTGGATGTCTGCATCCAGATTCCTCAGTCCTTGGATGGGGTTTATGGCACAACTATCAGGGTGTCTGGCCATCCCATCACCAGAGTAGGTCAGTTCCTGCCGTCTCTCGACCGTTGCCAGCAGTCTTTTGCGGGGGTATCTTTATGGATCTCCATGGGCCTCCCTAGCTCTCTGCTTCCTCTCCTTCTCATGTGGTCTTCATTTACCATGGTCTCCTATTCCTTGTTCTCCCTCTCTTTTCTTGATCCAGCTAGGATCTCCCACTCTCTTTCCCTTGACCGTCGCCCTTCATTGTTCCCACTCATGACCAGGCTGTTCATGTAGATCTCATCCATTTCTCCGTGTCTTTTTTGGGGTCCCGTTTTCCAGGTAGCCTCAATGGTGATGTGAGTAGCAGTCCAGTCATCCTTGTTCCACATCTAGCATCTTCCTATGAGTGAGTACATACCATATTTGTCTTTCTGAGTCTGGGTTACCTCACTCAGGATGATTTTTTTCTAGATCCATCCATTTGCCTGCAAACCTCATGATGTCATTGTTTTTCTCTGCTGAGTAGTATTCCATTGTGTATATGTGCCACAATTTATTCATCCATTCTTCAGTTGAAGGGCATCTAGGTTGTTTCCAGGTTTTGGCTATTACAAACAATGCTGATATGAACATAGCTGAGCAAGTGCTCTTGTGGTATGATTGAGCATTTCTTGGGTATATGCTCAGGAGTGGTATAGCTGGGTCTTGGGGGAGATTGATTCCCAATTTTCTAAGAAAGTGCCATATTGATTTCCAAAGTGGTTGTACAAGCTTGCATTCCCACCAGCAGTGGAGGAGAGTTCCCCTAGTTCCACATCCTCTCCAGCATAAAGTGTCTTCAGTGTTTTTGATCTTAGCCACTCTGACAGGCGTAAGGTGGTATCTCAGAGTTGTTTTGATTTGCATTTCCCTGATGATTAGGGATGTTGAGCAATTCCTTAAATGTCTTTCAGCCATTTGGGTTTCCTCTGTTGAGAATTCTCTGTTTAGTTCTAAAGCCCATTTCTCAATTGGACTGTTGGTCGTTTTGATGTCTAATTTCTTGAGTTCCTTATATATTCTGGATATCAGTCCTCTGTCACATGTGGGGTTGGTGAAGATCTTTTCCCATTCTGTAGGCTGTCGCTTTGCCTTGTTGACCGTATCCTTTGCTCTACAAAAGCTTCTCAGTTTCAAGAGGTCCCATTGATTGATTGTTTGTCTCAGTGTCTGCGCTACTGGTGTTATATTTAGGAGGTGATCTCCTATGCCAATGCATTCAAGACTACTTCCTACTTTCTCTTCTAGCAGGTTCAGAGTAGCTGGATTTATGTTGAGGTCTTTGATCCACTTGGACTTAAGTTTTGTGCACGGTGACAGATATGGATCTATTTGCAGCCTTCTACACGTTGATATCCAGTTATGCCAGCACCATTTGTTGAAGATGCTTTCTTTTTTCCATTGTACACTTTTGGCTTCTTCGTCAAAAATTATATGTCCATAGGTGTGTGGGTTAATGTCAGGGTCTTCAATTCGATTCCATTGGCCCACATGTCGGTTTTTATGCCAATACCAAGCTGTTTTTACTACTGTAGCTCTATAGTAGAGCTTGAAGTCAGGGATTGTGATGCCTCCAGAAGTTGTTTTATTGTACAGGTTTCTTTTAGCTATCCTGGGTTTTTTGTTTTTCCATATGAAGTTGAGTATTATTCTTTCCAGGTCTGTGAAGAATTGTGTTGGTATCTTCATGGGGATTGCATTGAATCTGTAAATTGCTTTTGGTAAGATTGCCATTTTTACTATGTTAACCCTGCCTATCCATGAGCATGGGAGATCTTTCCATTTTCTGACATCTTCTTCAATTTCTTTTTTCAGGCACTTAAAGTTCTTGTCATATAGGTCCTTCACTTGCTTGGTTAGTGTTACCCCAAGGTATTTTATGTCATTTGTGGCTATTGTAAAGGGTGATGTATCTCTAATTGCCTTCTCAGCTTCTTTGTCCATTGTATATAGGAGGGCTACTGATTTTTTTGAGTTGATTTTGTATCCTGCTATGTTACTGAAGGTGTTTATAAGCTTTATCAATTCCTGGGTGGAATCTTTGGGGTCACTCAACTATACTATCATGTCATCTGCAAATAGGAAAAGCTTGACTTCTTCCTTTCCAATTTGTATCCCCTTAATCTCCTTATGTTGTCTTATTGCTCTGGCTAGAACTTCAAGTACTATATTGAATAAGTATGGGGAGAGTGGACAGCCTTGCCTCATTCCTGATTTTAGTGGAATTGCTTTGAGTTTCTCTCCATTTAATTTGATGTTGGCTGTTGGTTTGCTATATATTGCCTTTATTATATTTAGGTATGTTCCCTGTATTCCTGATCATTCCAAGACTTTTATCATGAAGGGATGTTGGATTTTGTCAAATGCCTTTTCTGCATCTAGTGAGATGATCATGTGGTTTTTTTCTTTGAGTTTGTTTATATGGTGTATTACATTGATGAGCTTTCGTATGTTGAACCACCCTTGCATCCCTGGGATGAAGCCTACTTGATCATGGTGGATAATTGTTCTGATGTGTTCTTGGAGTCTGTTTGCCAGTATTTTATTGAGTATTTTTGCATCAATGTTCATGAGGGAGATCGGTCTGTAGTTCTCTTTCTTTGTTGCATCCTTGTTAGGTTTAGGAATCAGGGTAATTGTAGCCTCATAGAAGGAGTTTGGTAATGTTCCTTCTGTTTCTATTATGTGGAACAATTTAGAGAGTATTGGTATTAACTCTTCTTTGAAGATCTGGTAGAATTCTGCACTGAAACCATGTGGTCCTGGGCTTTTTTTGGTTGGGAGACTTTTAATGACTGTTTCTATTTCCTTAGGGGTTATTGGACTATTTAAATAGTTTATCTGGTCTTGATTTAACTTAGGTATGTGGTACTTATCCAGAAAAATGTCCATTTCTTTTAGGTTTTCCAGTTTTGTGGAGTAGAGGTTTTTGAAATATGACCTTATAATTCTCTGGATTTCCTCAATGTCTGTTGTTATGTCCCCCTTTTCATTTCTGATTTTGTTGATTTGGATTCTCTCTCTCTGTCTTTTGGTTAGTTTGGATAAGGGCTTGTCTATCTTGTTGATTTTCTCAAAGAACCAACTCTTTGTTTCATTAATTTTTTGTATTATTCTCTTAGTTTCTAATTTATTAATTTCACCTCTCACTTTGATAATTTCCTGGCGTCTATTCTTCCTGGGAGACTTTGCTTCTTCTTGTTCTAGAGCTTTCAGGTGTGCTGTTAAGTCACTAGTGTGGGATTTCTCCAACTTCTTTATGTGGGCATTTATTGCTATGAATTTCCCTCTTAGCACTGCTTTCATAGTGTCCCATAAGTTTTGGTATGTGGTGTCTTCATTTTCATTGATTTCTAGGAAGTCTTTAATTTCTTTCTTTATTTCTTCCTTAACCCATTGGTGATTCAGTTGAGCATTATTCAGTTTCCATGAGATTGTAGGTTTTTTTGTAGTTTTTGTTGTTGTTGAAATCTAACTTTAAACTATGGTGGTCTGATAGAACACAGGAGGTTATTCTAATTGTTTTGTATCTGTTGAGATTTGCTTTGTGGCCAAGTATGTGGTCGATTTTAGAGAAAGTTCCATGGGGTGATGAGAAGAAGGTGTATTCTTTCTTGTTAGGATGGAATGTTCTGTAGATATCTATTAGGTCCAATTGGGTCATGACATCAGTTAAGTCCTTTATTTCTCTGTTAAGTTTCGATTTGGGAGATCTGTCCAGTGGTAAAAGTGGGGTGTTGAGATCTCCCACTATTAATGTGTGGGGTTTTATATGTGGTTTAAGCTTTAGTAATGTTTCTTTTACATATGTGGGTGCCCTTGTGTTTGGGGCATAAATGTTCAGAATTGAAACTTCATCTTGGTGGATCATACCTGTGATGAGGATGTAATGCCCTTCTTGATCTCTTTTGATTGATTTTAGTTTGAAGTCTATTTTGTTGGATATCAGGATGGCTACCCCCGCTTTTTTCTTAAGACCATTTGATTGGAAAGTCTTTTCCCAGCCTTTTATTCTTAGGTAGTGTCTGTCTTTGAATTTGAGATGTGTTTCTTGTATGCAGCAGAAAGTTGGGTTCTGCTTTCGTATCCATTCTGTAAGTCTATGTCTTTTTATAGGTGAATTAAGTCCGTTGATATTAAGGGATATTAACGACCAGTGATTGTTCATCCCTGTTATTTTTGGTGGTAGTGTGTGTGTACTTCCCTTCTTTGGGGTTTACTGTTGTGTCTTTATCTATTGCCTGTGTTTTCGAGTGTGTATCTGACTTCCTTCAGTTGGAATTTTCCTTCTAGTGCTTTCTGTAGGGCTGGGTTTGTGGATAGGTATTGTTTAAATCTGGCTTTGTGTTCGAATGTCTTGTTCCTTCCGTCTATGATGATTGAAAGTTTTGCTGGGTATATTAGTCTGGGCTGACATCCATGGTCTCTTAGTGTCTGCATTACATCTGTCCAGGTCCTTCTGGCTTTCAATGTCTCCATTGAGAAATCGGGTGTTATTCTGATGGGTTTACCTTTATAGGTCCCTTGGCCTTTTTCCTTTGCTGCTCTTAATATTCTTTCTTTATTCTGTACATTTAGTTGTTTAATTATTATGTATTGAGGGGACTTTTTTGGGGGTCTAGTCTGTTTGGTGTTCTATAGGCTTCTTGTATCTTCATAGACATTTCCTTCTTTAAGTTGGGAAAGTTTTCTTCTATAATTTTGTTGAATATATTTTCTGTGCCTTTGAGTTGGTATTCTTCACCTTCTTCTATCCCTATAATTCGTAGGTTTGGTCTTTTCATGGTGTCCCAAATTTCTTGGACATTTTGGTTCATGACTTTGTTGGCTTTAGTGTTTCCTTCGACTGATGAAACTATTTCTTCTACTGTATCTTCAATGCCAGAAATCCTCTCTTCCATCTCTTGCATTCTGTTGGTTATACTTGCATCTGAAGTTCCCGATCTTTTACTCAGGTTTTCTATTTCCAGCATTCCCTCTGTTTGTGTCTTCTTTATTTTTTCAATTTCCCTTTTCAGGTCTTGGACTGTTTCCTTCATCTTTTTCATGATTTTCTTTCATTGCTTTATTGTTTTCTTCCAGGATTTTATTGTTTTCTTGGAGGGCTTTATTGTTTTCTTCTAATTTGTTTGCCCTTTCCTCTAGTTGTTTACAGCGTTCTTCCAATTTTCTTGTCTTTTCCTCTACACAAGCCTCTACCTTCTTCATGAGGTTACTCATAAGGCTACTTTCTTCTGCTTCTTCCAATTTTTGGTGTTCAGGTCTAGATGTTGGAGGCAGGCTAGGTTCTGGTGATGCTGTATTGCTCTTCATTTTGTTGTATGTACTTCTGCCTTGACGTCTGCCCATCTCCTTGTGGTTCCTTCTTGGTCTTATCAGTGTACTTGGTTCAGACAGAGCTGACAGATTCAGGAAGTCTCTCTCTCTTGTCCAGAAGGGAGTTTTCTTGTCCAAATGGGAACTCTGGGGCAGGATGGAAGCTCTTATCTGGACTGGAAGTCTCTGGTCCAGAAGGGAAGTCGGGAGCAGGATGGGAGCTGGGGGCTGGTCTCTAAGTCTCAGGAGGTGGCTGGGGTCTCGGGCAGATGGGCGTGGGGGCAGGGCGTGGAGGTTGCAGGGGCTGCCGGGGGGGGGTGCTTGGAAAAGGGGATCCCTTCCGGTGGGGCTAGAAGGGGACCTGCCCGTTGGCCAGAACCTGAGGCCAAGTTGGGCAAGTCTTCCTGGAGTGGTTGGTGCCCAGGGATGGGGTCCGGGTTGGGCCCGGATACTCACCTCTGGTCAAATTTTGGATTTTTTAAAAAACCTTACAAAGCATATAAAATGAGCAACCTTGTATTTGAGGCCAAAATAAAATCCTGAAATCTGAGATACACTGAGTTGTTAATCCTAACAAAAATCTGGAGACATTATGTAAAAGTAAAAGCAGAGGAGGCTTCTCAGCTGCCAAGTAGCATTGAGTCAGTTTGTAAAACGCCCACTTGATTTTACTGTTATGCATGCTTGCGTGTGAAGGATTTCCCTGTATGTATGTCTGTGCACCCTGTGCAAACCTAGTATTCACTGAGGACAGAAGCACCAGATCCTCTGGGACTGGAGTTTCAGACAGATGTTAACCCCTTGTGGATGCCAGGAACCAAACATAAGTATTATTTACTACAAAGACAACTCCCAAACCCCAATCTCATATCTCTTCAAATTATCATATGGAATGGGTATTCATGGTAACTTATGTGAGTAACTCTTATAGAAATTGTCAACTATTTTGTGTGATAAATGGATGGTTAACACCATTTCAGAACTTTGAATGAATCCTACAGGCTTTGTTCACAATATTCCTACTCAAAGTAGATGATGGTGATGTGTGTGAGACCAGCTCCCATCTTTTAAGGATTCTTATGAGGAGAAGAGAGGGATAAGAAACCTTTTGGTAGAAAGATAGTGAAGAGGAGAAAGACAGAAACATAGGATAGCTTCAGGAGGCCCTGGATCAAAACCCGCCAGCCTCTTCAAAAGGGCTTTTTATAACAATAGCAAGGGGCATGGAAAAAGACCTCTCCCTTGCTAGATCAAAACACAGCCAAGTGTAGACCCTTCCAAATACCTGGTAGCCATGCCATGGTCAAATCATCCTTTTATGCAGCCCTCCTGGATAAAGCAACCTCAGATTCTCAGACCCTGAGAAGTTCTCATTAGGAAACCTCTGTGGGTCTCTACAGCTCCCCATTCTTAATATATTAAAGGACATTCAGACCCCTCAGATAGACTGTGCATGCCTTAGGTCATCCGTCTTCCATAATCAGCCTTACCCATTATGAAGATACACTTTCCACCAAGCATACTCTGCCTTAGGTTGGCAGCTAGCAAGAAAAACTTTACCTGTCCATGAGAACCATCCTCTGGCAAGGGAAGTACAGAGCTCAACTCAGCTCTGACTCATGTCCCTACTAAGAATTTGCAAGTAGTTGGACTGACCACAGCAATTCCTAGGACTGGCACACCCCTCAGTAAAGGAGTAGAGGATGGCTAAGAAAGAATATCCTTTCTTGATGGGTCTAAGATGTCTATAACAGCCTTAGCTCTGCCAATTTCTTTTTAAAATCAATAAACTCTTGATGCAAATTCATCAAATAAATTAATAAGTTCCTGATGCAACTGCATCAAACTTAAAGACTCCCTTAGCTTCATCAAACCATGGTTCCCTAATATCAACAGATTAACATAATTCTAGTATGAATATTACTATACATATTTACAACTAGCATGAATATTACTATACATATTTACAATTTTTACAAACTTACATTCAGAAGCAAACTCTATAGGACTACTTTGCAAAATTTAGGAAACATCTAAAGGAGATCTCTGAACAGAACTATTTACATTTTCTTTCAACAAGACAGAGGGTATATGGATCATGAGTCACCACAGTTAAAATTGTAGGTGAACTCAAAACTGTTCCATTTCTGAACTTTGAAGTTTAAAAAGTCAGTTCTAGCCAGGTGGTGGTGGTGGCGGCGCACGCCTTTAATCCCAGCACTCGGGAGGCAGAGCCAGGCGGATCTCTGTGAGTTCAAGGCCAGCCTGGGCTACAAAGTGAGTCCCAGGAAAAGGCGCAAAGCTACACAGAGAAACCCTGTCTCGAAAAACCAAAAAAAAAAAAAAAAGTCAGTTCTAATAACAGTCTTATAATTTCCCTGAAAGTTTGAAATCAGGGCCTAATCAGTGGCTCCAGAATCTTTGTATTTGGATCCCTTGGCTCTAGGATTTTGTGAGTGCTGCTGTCAGGGGGGCTGTAACACTTGGGGTGACAATCCCCCAACCACCTTCCCCACCAAGCCCTCCCAGCCATCCTGGAGCTGGTCACTGCACACCACCATGGTAGAAGTGCCCCTAGCAGCGGCTGGTCACCAGCCAGAAAGTGATCCCTTTACCCATTTTTTTTTTTTTTGCAGCTCCTTTGAATGCAACAATTCAACTAAGTTTAAACAAGTAGCTCTGAAGCTTCACTGTCAGCCACAGAGGCACTATCAGTTAGTGTTCCCCTAGGAAAGCTGGCCAAGGGCAAAGGTGAAATTACTGTACTGAGTTGCCTTTCTGCTCAGCTAGTAGGTGGCAGGAACTGTCTCTCTCTCTTTTTTCTTTTCTTTTCTTTTACAATACTATTCAGTTCTACATAATAGCCACAGATTCCCTTGTTCTCTCCCTTCCTGCCCCCTCCCCTTCCCCACCGCCCACCCCCCATTCCTACCTCCTCGAGATCAAGGCCTCCCCCAAGGACTGGGATCGACCTGATAGACTCAGTCCAGGCAGGTCCAGTCCTCTCCTCCCAGATTGAGCCAAGTGTCCCTGCATACGTCCCAGGTTTCAAACAGCTAACTCATGCAACGAGCCCAGGACCTGGTACCACTGCCTAGATGCCTTCCAAACAGATCAAGCCAATCAACTGTCTCACCTATTCAGAGGGCCTGATCCAATTGGGGGCCCCTCAGCCTTTGGTTTATAGTTCATGTGTTTCCATTCATTTGGTTATTTGTCCTTGTGCTTTATCCAACCTTGGTTTCAATTCTCGCTCATATAAACCCTCCTCTTTCTCACTAATTAGACTCCCAGCACTCCACCCGGGGCCTAGCCGTGGATGTCTGCATCCAGATTCCTCAGTCCTTGGATGGGGTTTATGGCACAACTATTAGGGGTGTTTGGCCATCCCATCACCAGAGTAGGTCAGTCCCGGCTGTCTCTCCACCATTGCCAGCAGCCTTTTGTGGGGGTATCTTTGTGGATTTCTGTGGGCCTCTTTAGCTCTTTGTTTCTTCCTTTTCTCATGTGGTCTTCATTTACCATGGTCTCCTATTCCTTGTTCTCCCTCTCTTTTCTTGATCCAGCTAGGATCTCCCGCTCTCTTTCCCTCGCCCCTCGCCCTTCATTGCTCCCACTCATGTCCAGGCTGTTCATGTAGATCTCATCCATTTCTCCGTGTCTTTCTTGGGGTCCCGTTTTCCAGGTAGCCTCACTGGTGATGTGAGTAGCAGTCCAGTCATCCTTAGGAACTGTCTCTTAAAGGAGCCCCTCATTTGGTTTGGCACTAGCAACCAGAAGCGGTGTGGCTCCAGGCTCTGTTTCATTTTAGCTCTTACAGTCTCAGCCCTTGAATGCCAAAAAGCAACAAAACATTTGTCCCAAACTCCTTCTCAGCAGTCTGGAGGGGGGGGGTGTTAGTCTCTTGCTTTCTCCAGACTGCTGGATGGAACATCAATGTCAGGAACACTGGTTCAGCTGCTCTTACTCCAGCTCCTCTAGAGGAGCATCAGCAACTATGAAATCATCGGAGCTGACATTCCTCTGTTACATGCATAGACCAAGTGCTCTGGCAGCCATCAAGCTTCATTTTCATGTTGTGAAAAAACACAAACGTGCCCTTGACCCCATACTAAAACAGGATCAGGACCATTCCATAATACTGAGCAAGGATCTTATCATTTCACCTGAGCAAAAGTCACTCAGGTGCCATCATGCCAAAGTCTATTCACAGCAGATTGCTCACAGACATCCACATTCAAAAAATTCAGAACAAAAGAACATGATTCAATGCATTATGTGGTCAGTGAGGGTACAATTCCCCCCTCTTAATTTTTTGAAGCTGCATCTTGAGACTGCCATGGGCTCTTTCCACTATGCCTTGTCCTTGAGGATTATAAGGAATGCCTGTTTTATGCTCAATTTGCCAGTAGGAACAAAATTGCTGAAATGCTTTACTACTATATCCAGAATCATTATCAGTTTTAATAATTTTTGGTATCTGCATATAGGAGAAACACTTCAGGCAATGAGCAATTACATGCTTTGTAGCTTCTCTAGATTACACATTAGCCATTGAAAATCCTGAATAACTGTTGATGGTTACATGTACATATTTTAACTTGCCACATTACACAATATGAGTGACATCCATTTGCCATAAATGATTAGGAAGAAGACCTTGAGGGTTTACCCCCAAGTGAGGTACAGGATAATATTTTGGACACATACCACATTGTTTAAGTGCCTGTCGAGCAACTTCCCTGGTAAGATTGAATTGCTTTCTTAGATTTTTGATATTTTGATGATGAAAAACATGTGACTGTTGAGCTATTTCTACTTGGGATAAGGCGATCACCCATGTTAATTTGTTAGCTGTTGCATTACCACTGGCTAAAGTACCAGGAAGATTGGAATGAGCTCTAATGTGACCCACAAAGCATGGCAGCTTTCTTGGTGAATAGCAACTTGAATTTGTTGAAACAGCATTCTAACTTGACTGTTACTAGTCCCAATGCATGGAACAGTTTCTATAACTTGAAGAGCTCTATAAATATATTAACTATCTGTATATAAATTAAAAGAACTGTCTACAAGAAACTGAAATACCATATTCACCACCTATAATTCTACTATCTGCGCTGAGGCTGGGGTTGTTTGTACTGTGTAGCTTTTTTCATTGATAACATAAGCAGCCCTCTCATTGGAAGAACCATTAGTATAAACTAGCATAGCATGTCTTTTGGGATCTTCCATCACAATTTTAGAAAATATAAATGAATGCATTTGAGCTAATTGTAACAATTGATCAGCTGGAAACTAGTCATCAATTTGACCTAGAAACTGAGAAAAGGCAGTTGCCCAAGAATCATTATTTTGAGAAAGCCAATCAATTTGCTATTTCATAAAAGGAACACTAATCACACTTGGTTCTTTGCCAAAATAATATCTAGATTCAATTCTGCTTTTCTACGCCAAATAAGCTACAGGTTCATAATATGGATTTAATGCCTTATCTGGTAAAACAGGAATGTAACCATAAAAGAGGACTGTTTTGTCATATTACTGCTGTAGGAGTATGTCTAGTGGGCAAAATACACACATGCCAAAGTAGATCATAATTAACATAACATACTTACTGATATTGAATAGCATTCTCAACCTGCAAAAGAACCTGTTTACCTTTTTCAATTAACTTTCTGGGAGGATCACTATTTCCTTTTAAAATACCACTTAAAGGTTCCAAATCACTGGTAGATAATTTTAAATAAGGTCACAATTATTAAATGTCCCTTAATAACTTTTGAAAACCATTTAAAGTTTTTAATCCATCCTTTCTTATTTCAAATTGTTGAGGCTTTGGTTCCTTAGGGTGCAATATATATCCTAGATACTGAAAAGGTGACTCTCTTTGCACATTTCTGGAGCAATAATTAACCCTACATGAGTAAGACAGTGCTGAAACTGTCCAAATGTGTCAAGCAAAATTTCTTCATCTAAAAATCATCCATATAATAATAAATAATATAAACTTGCTGAAATTGATCTCTAACTTTTTGAATAGCTTGAGCCACAAATTTCTGGCACAATTTTGGGCTATTGACCATTCCCTGGGCCAAAACCTTAGAATGAAATCTTTTCATGGGCTCTTTAAAGTTAACTGTGGGAATGCTAAATGCAAATCTTAGACAGTCTTGGGGAGCCAATGGGATGGTATAAAAACAAGCCTTTAAATCCAAGATAATTTTATAAGTATCTTCTGGTATGACCATAGGGGTAGGTAATCCAGGCTGCAAAGGTCCCATTGGCTGTATGGTCTCATTAATTTTCCTTAAATCCTGTAATAATCTCAATTCCCATGATTTCTTTTTGATCAGGAATAGGAGAATTCCAGGGAGAATTAGAAGGTTCAATATAGCCACTATCCCTGTACTAACTGCTAGATGGCTTGTATTTTTTTTTTCTGTTAGGGGCCATTGATCTATCCATACAGGATGATCAAATTTCCAAGTTATAAGATCTATATGGAGTACAGGCTGCTCAATGACCCTTTCTAAAAATACTCTAATACATCCCTATTAGCCCTTTCTTTAGGGAGCAAAGATGACATTTGACCATCACTATTTTTTTTTACTAACTCCTGGTCAGGAATCTTTTGTTTAGTGATGACTGTATTGAGGCTATATAAATATACTCCCTTACGGCTCATAACATCTCGACCCCACAAATTTAAAGGCAACTGAGGGACTGTGTATGGCTGAAAAGCTCCTTCATAACCTTCTTCATCTTTCCAGGAGAGTTCATTGCTAATCTGCTTGGGACCAATCCCTTCTAGCTGTGTAATTGTTTCCATCTTTGGCCACATGGAAGGCCATTGACTAGCAGTGATAACAGACAGATCTGCACTTGTTTTTTAAAAGACCCAAGAAACTTTTTCCATTTATAAACGAAATGAGTTCTGGATGCTGTGGACCTATGACTTGTAGCCAATAAGCATCTGACAAACCAAATCCAGCTTCTCCTCTCTTTACCCTTTTTACTGGATATTTTGTTTGTATACGAGGAAGTAAAATTAACTGTGCAAGTCTTTGACCTGTCTTTATCACAGAAATTTCCTTAAGTGAATGAGTCATCACCTTAATTTCTCCCACATAATCAGTGTCAATTACTCTAGGAGCTAAAAATATCCCCTGTATGGTGGTGCTACTTCTTCCCAGCAATAACCCCACAGTGCCTGCTGGCAAAGGCCCATAAACACCAGGAGGGAGTGTCTGCATCCTCATTTCAGGAGTCAAAACCATACAGATGAAAGAGTGGAGATCTAATCCAGCACTACCTGGGGTTATTCTGTAGAGTTCCTGAATGTATTTCTTTGCTGGGAGACTGACTGCAGAATCACCCCAAAGATCTACTTTGTTGGGGCCTGGGACTGGCTCCTCCATCCATTTCCCTGAAATAGATTCCCCTGGGTATCCATCCTTGATAGACATTTATTAGCCCAATGTGTCCCTCTTTTGCATTTAAGGCACAACCCAGATTCCTTATTTGCTCTTAATCTTGTTTCCCCTTTCAGGATACCTCTTGACATGATGTCCCATCTGACCACACCCAAAACAACTTCCCAGTGGTTTGACACCTTTCTCTTGCTTAGAGCCATAATTTCTTTGCTGGTAAAGAACATTCTTGACTGTTTTTCTATGTAATGCCACAGCCATAACTATCCCCTGATTTTATGAAGGCCCTATATCTGAGCAAAGTTGACTATAGTTAGAGATGTTTCTTTTCTTTCTAAAAAGTCTTAAAGTGGCCTGACAAGTGGTGTTAACATTTTTATAGGCTAGCTGTTTAATAAGCAGAAGTCCAGTCCAGCTTCTGAATCTTCAGTTAACCTGCCTGATGTTTTCATTAGCCTGGAAACAAAATCCTGAAACAATTCATCAGGCCCTTGCCTTATTTTTGATAAATCCTCAGTCTTTCTTCCAGTTTATTCTAGGCCTTTTTGGCAGCTGAGTTAACCTGAGCATACATTGCCACACCAAAATTTAACTGTTGACCTGTCTCACAATAAGGGTCTTCTCTGGCAAGCATATCAAAATTAATGGGAATCTGCTGGACCTGATTTATTTTAGCTGTGGCCTGACATTGCTCCAAAAACTTGCTTTGCCACAGCAAATAATCTCCAAATGACACACAAGCTCTGGCCATTTGTTTCCAGTCCCCGGGAGGCAAGGCTTCTAAAGAAAGGCTTTCTAACAATGTTTGTGTAAACAGAGCCATCTGCCATATTGATTACATGCCACTTTCACTTCTATTAACTATTTAAAAAGGAATCAGAACATGCACTCTCAAGACATTTTTCTGGTTATCCTGCTGCTCAATTATGAGGACTATTTGAAAGCCTTGTACCTCTTTTCCTCTACTAGCTGCCTCTCTAATACTGGCTTGAAGAGGAGACACAGGACTAGCAGCAAGGGTTTGCCATATTCTGGGAGGTTTTTGTGCCAGGGCAATTATGGGTGACTTTCCCATTCTGATAGATGACCCCCTCCCCTGTGAGTCTAATTCTGCCCCCACAGAAGGAAGAGGAATTTCCCTCTGAGAAGGAGAGATGTGAAGAGCCTCCAGTTTTGGGGAAAGAGAAATAACTAAGTTTTTCAAGCCCTTCAGTTACTCTCTCGTCTCATCCCAAGACTTCCATGCCTTAAACTCAGCTTTATGGCCAAGAGTGAACTGACCCTGTTTGAACAATGTAAAAGCATTCTCATCTAGCAGCAGCTCTGGCAGAGTGGAGGGTTTTGTTCTGTCTGTATTTGCCAACACGAAAATTCCCCCTGCAACTCAGGACTTAGATCTAAGTTGTCCCGAATTAATTCTCAAAAGGCCAAACGCTTCCACTGGAATCTTTTCCCGCCAATGCTCTTCATAATATTGTTGAATTTTGACTCCAATTCTCCCACTGGAGTCTGCATGCAGATTCCCATGGTCAGAAATCCAAGGACACAGCTCCTCTATGAACTCCAAAATCTCTGTACTTGTGCTGTTTTGCCTTACCTCCCCTAGTTTCCAAACTCTCTACAAGCGAGTATACAAACATCTGCTTACTATTTCCTGCCCCATAGTGGTTTTCCTTCCTCAGACTGCTAAGTCTGGAGTGGCTGCTTGTTCCTAGATGCTGTTTTCAGGTCCAGCACTAGGGAAATTCTGCTCTTACCCTAAGTTTCTTCCTACACAATATTCCTATATCTAAACCCTATATTTTTTCCCTAATTTAATAGATAGATATTGAGAGATAGAGAGAGATAAACTTGCTGAAGCCTAACATTTCTATACACAGTTTTTGCTCCTGAAGAATAAAATACCTTAACCTCAATACAAAACTGGACATGTCCAACTGCTTCTGCAGTGGTCCCTATTCTCACTTACTTCCTCTTCACACAAGTCCCTTTTTGGGTGCTATCTGTGGGAGGCCAGCTCCCACTTTTTAAAAGGGTTCCTATGAAGAGGAGAGAGGGATAAGAAACTTCTAGATAGAAAGATAGTGAAGAGGAGAAAGACAGAAACACAGGATAGCTTCAAGAGGACCTAGATTAAAACCCACTAGCCCCTTCTGCCTCCTCAAAAGTTCTTCTTATAACAATGCTAAGTGGGCAGGGCAAAAGACCTCCCCCTTGCTAGATCAAAGCATACCAACACAGTCAAGTGTAGACCCTTCCAAATACCTGGTAACCAGGCCTGTGGTCAAATCATCCCCTTAGACAGTGCTGCTGGGTAAAGCAAGCTCAGATTCTTGGATCCTGAGTAAGTTCTCACTAGGAAACCTCTGTGGGTTGCTACAATGGTAGAGCAGGTCATTACACTACCGGAGATCACAGGTTTAACAATCATGGATAAGTAGTGAGAAGTTAGAAGGCATCTATTGGTGAAATTATTAAGGCCACTCCACTTTGTTAAAAGGAAGATTTATTTAGTGGGCAACTTACAAAAAGGGAAAGGTAGGTTGCATGGTCTGGGGAAGGTGTATCGCAGTCCAGCGGTGTTCTCTGGAGCTCTGCTCGGTCCACCTCCACCGTTCAGGGACCTGGCACAGAGAGCAATTGCCCATCCAGCTCTAGGGTCTCCAGGCACATCCCCTGGCCCCGCCTCATAGGCATGACATTTGCCAGAGTCTCAATGGGGGTTGGAATTTCCAGATCCAAGCTGGAATGGCTACCCACTACAGGCATCTCCAGAATCCATACTTACATCTCAGCAGCTTACTTCAGCTCTGGATTATGGCACACATGGTTTATATATTTCATAGGTCACCTTCACTCTTTTGCTATCCCAGAATCCAAATGGGCAATTGTGAAAGGCTGTGGGGAAAGGATTGACATAGTGCAGAAGGGAGAAGTTTCTTTCCTTTTTGAAGTACTTCATTGTCACGTTCTCTCAATATGGCTGTTTAAACACTAGGTAACACAGACTAGAGTGAACACATTTTGTCCCTTTCTTGATACTTCTCATCATGCAGGAAGTGAATATGTTAGGTAACAAAGTGCAGACTTTTAAAAGCCAGACGGGTCATGTCCCCTTCTGAAAACCATGGGTCTTTTACTCAAGCAGAAAAGAAGCAGAGGTTACAAAGTGTCAGTGGTCTGTAATGATAAAATTGAAAGAAATACACAGATATTTGTGGACTAAAATCAAGACTGTGGCCTTGACAAGTGATAAAATCGATGACACTATAAATTGCCCTTTTAATGAAAAAAAAAATAACAAATCTCGAATTTTCCTTAAAGGCTCAAGAAGAGAGTAAGTACTGACTCCAGGAACCAGAGGTCACACCGGAGAACTCTGATCACAGAAACACTTGAACTGTTGCTTCTGCCTCTACTTCCACTTCCACATCTGTTGCTGTTGCTCCTGCTTCTGCTGTTTCTGCTTCTCATGCTTCTGCTTCCTCTCCAGAGGCTCCAGGCTCTGCTGCAGCTGCTTCTGCTGCATGCATTTACACCTGTTGTTACTGCTGCTGTAGCACAAGGTAAATGAACCCACTCTACAAAGACACAGTGGGCATACTCACAGCAAGGATTTTGTTATTAAGGAGAAAGGAAAAAAGAATAAGTAAGACTGTGACATGTGTTGAAAATAGATAATCATGTTTGACATACAAAACAAATTCTCTTTTCTGCTAACATTCGTGATGAACATATTTTATTGTGATGGTTTTATACTCAAGGCCATAGTCAGGCATTTCTCAGTATCACAAACATTTACATAGTTGGATCCCATTTCCACTTATACGGAAAGCAGTGTTACATAAAAACAATCATCACACTTATGGCTTTTGCACTCTGTTCCTCAGATCTGTACTCTGTCCCTTTAACTATGGTTATTGCAGTTCTTGGGCTGAGACCTTACCCTCCTTCTATAGCCCTTTGAAGTTGCTCAGAAGGGGCTGTCACATGTTCTAGAAGGAGAAGGACAAAATCAAAATGACTTTTCTCTTATAAGTAGTTCTATTTATTTCTGAAGAAGGAAGTTTGTCAAAGATCTATTTCCAGAAATCTTGCTGAAGAAGCACAGAATTAGAGGGCAACCATGAGTTCTTCACAGGGATGTGTATGTATCAGCCCTGGGGTTAATCTCTGGACTAAGGCAATTAGTGGACACATTGCCACTCATTATTAACACTCTGCATACCTGGCAGTTGAGATATTTCCCTGATCTGACCTTTAAGGAGCTTTTCTGACCTCCAAAGAAGGACATAGAATAAGGTTGAGATTCATCTCTAGGACTGTGATTTCAGATCCATTTCCCCATATCCCCAAATTTTAATAGTCAGGAAACCCATAGAACAATACATTATATTGACGTTAATGTTGCATTATTTTATAGATGAAAAGAATTTAGGCTGGGCGGTGGTGGTGCATGCCTTTAATCCCAGTACTCGGGAGGCAGAGGCAGGCGGATCTCTGTGAGTTCGAGGCCAGCCTGGTCTCCAAAGCAAGTTCCAGGAAAGGCACAAAGCTAAACAGAGAAACCCTGTCTCAGAAAACAACAACAACAACAACAACAAAAACCCAAACAAACAAAAAAGAATTTAGAACAGCACTTGAAAGGGTAAGACACTACCCAGAGCCATTGGTTGACAAGGTGATGGTGTTTGAGTCAATAGATGTCTCTTTATAAATCTGTGGTAGGGAAACACATGTTGGGTTCAGGAAAAAACAGGATCTCCTGCTCTGGGACAGATATGCTGCTGTTGAGCATGTCATGAATTACTTTTACATCTCCCTGACTTGTACAAACCCCTGTGTCACAGGGTGGTTTCTTAGCATCTCCTTTACATTAATTTCCCTAGCACAGCAGGGTAAGAATTGATTTTAGCCCACAGGTCCAGTAATATCCCATTTTGGGGATATTGAGGCAGGAACTCAGTCACATCACATCTACAGTCAAGAGCAGAGAGATACAAATGCAGCCATGCTGCCTGCTTGCCTCTGCATATGCTTTAGCTTCTTCACTGTTACACAGTTCAGGTTTCAGCAATTAAGTGGTTCTGCATACTTTAGGGTGAGACCTCCATCTGATTAACAGTCTATAAATCTCCAACAGATGTGCTCAAAGCCAACATAATCTAAAGAATTCCTCACTGAGGCTCCCTCTTCCCATGTGACTCTAGTTTGAGTAAGTATGAGAGTAATAAAAAAACTAATACTCACACTGCCCCAGCATTATTGTTAAGCTTCATGGTTATAGGTAACATGAAAGAGAAAATTTTAAATAAGCTAGGAACATTGAACAACCTCAGTAGACACCATTTGGTGTCCTTCCTACAAACCCAAATAACTCTGATTTCTCTTTCTCTTGCTTGCTTTGTAGCCATTTTCTGTATACCCCTAGTGATTCACCCAGCTATTTAAGAGACCTGATACTAGAAGAACTAAAGATACACCACAGTGCTTTACAGGTAACAATCATTTGACCTGTTACTAAGTCTTGTGGAAGAAAGACATCAAATGAAAAATCACTGGTCCTGGTTATAGACCAGCAACTGTAGATATCCAGGGTGTTCCAGGCAGGATCTTCCTGCCTCCCCCAGACTGATCAGAGCTTTCCAAAATCCTGTACTGAGGTGATGTTGTCCCCTGTGTACACAAAGATGATAGTGCTGGTCAGAGGAGCAGGGTTATTACTCCAGTGAACAAGGTAAAATGTGCAAGGAGTCAGGTCCCTGCTGAGCAGAATGTCAACTACTGTTTTCTCAGGTCCAGACAGGAAGAGTTAGGGCTCCTTATATCAGGAAAATTTTTCTTATAATTTTTTTTCTTAAAATCTCAATGATGGAATGTTTACCTGGTGTCTTCTGAAATGAATTAGCCTCGGTGAGAGCTCTGCAAAATCCTTTGATATAGGCCTCCCAAAGTAAGGTCTATTATAGTGTTCATGACTGTGAATATTAGTCAGATTTAATAAAGTAGTGCACCCTACCAGTCATGGTCCCTTGCTTGGGTATTGATCATTTCATCTATCTCTTGATTAGTATTTGCTAATATTTTGCTGTAATAGTATTTTTACAGATCACAGAGGTCATATTTGACACCTCTCTTTGTTTCCCAGTAACCATTCCTGGGATTGGTTATAAAAGCTTACAAACGAACCTTAGCTTGGCAAAACAACATCATACTGCCTCCAATTATAGGTGTGCCTTTATCCCTCTTATCAAAATATATTTTGCATTGAGGAGGTTAGCGTTAACATGTAATAAGTCAAGAAATAAAACAACATCACTCTTGATTTAGTAATGTAAGTGTCCTTGTTTTCACCCCTAAATCTCAGTGATCAGAAAGCATCTTGATGTCTCTTGCTCCAAGTTAAAGATAGGTTTACTCTCCATCCCACATTCATGGGTTTGTTGTTTACATTCAGTTGTTTCATTATTAGGTGGTCTCAAGGATGCTATCCTGGTCAGATCAAAAACCATCTAGGACTTCATGAATTTCCCAGAAAAATATAAACATATCCTTGCCTCAAGGTTAGATTATCAGGCCCTCTCTATTGATTAGTTTGTATATCTTTTGACTTAACATTTTCTTTAGGCCGTGTATACTTTAAGCCAAAACGCTTTAAGGGAAGCAGAAAATAATTATACTTTAAAGTGGAAAAATTAATGGTTAACTTGGCTAAATGTAGTATTGTGTGTAGTTTTACCTAAGTTCAGAAATATTGCCCTTTTATTTTTGAAACTTGCCAATTTAATTATTTGACAGCATTTTACAACAGCTGGATCTTATGGATAGTAAGGGATTTTAGTAACATGGTTAATATTTCATGAAGTGTAAAATTCTTGAAGGTGTTGGCTAGTATAAGCAGGATCATTACCAGGTTTAAGTTGTAACGGGCATCCTAGAAAGGACACCCATAAAGAACTATTTGACAAAGTCAAGTTTTAGATAAGACACAATTGTATTTTTGTGGAAGTGCCAGTGCCCAGTGCTAAACACAGGTTGTGCTCTGCAACTGATTAGCTAGAGAGAGGCTTCATGCATGCCTGTAGTGAGGCAATTCTGAGTATAGACATCTAGATACTGACAGCTGAGAAAGAATAGTTTTAGATGAAAACTCCCAAATACTCTAACTTCTACTGATTGCATTTTTGTTTAACCCATTTTTGGCCTCCAAGGGAATTAGAGCAACATGAAATTATTTTGGCATTGTTGGCCATTATATTTATATCGTTTAGTAGAAATATTTATTATTATTATTATTATTATCTATTTTACAACACCATTCAGTTCCACATAATAGCCACAGATTCCCCTGCTCTCCCCCTCCCGCCCCTCCCCCTCCCCCAGTCCACCCCCCATTCCCACCTCCTCCAGATCAAAGTCTCCCCCAAGGACCGGGATCGACCTGATAGACTCAATCCAGCCAGGTCCAGTCTCCCCCTCCCAGACCGAGCCAAGTGTCCCTGCATAAGTCCCAGGATTCAAACAGCTAACTCATGCAACGAGCCCAGGACCCGGCACCACTGCACAGCTGCCTCCCAAGCAGATCAAGCCAATCGACTGTCTCACCCATTCAGGGGGCCTGATCCAGTTGGGGGCCCCTCAGCCTTTGGTTCATAGTTCATGTGTTTCCATTCATTTGGTTATTTGTCCCTGTGCTTTATCCAACCTTGGCTTCAACAATTCTCGCTCATATAAACCCTCCTCTTTCTCACTAATTAGACTCCCAGCGCTCCACCAGGGGCCCAGCCGTGGATGTCTGCATCCAGATTCCTCAGTCCTTGGATGGGGTTTGAGAACAAGGAATAGGAGACCATGTTAAATGAAGACCACATGAGAAGGGGAGGAAGCAGAGAGCTAGGGAGGCCCACAGAGATCCACAAAGATACCCCCGCAAAAGACTGCTGGCAATGGTCGAGAGACGGCCGGGACTGACCTACTCTGGTGATGGGATGGCCAAACACCCTGATAGTTGTGCCATAAACCCCATCCTAGTAGAAATATTTTTAAAACCCTTTTAAAAAATTCACTCTTAAACAGGGTGCAACTTAAAATTTCCTTTGCACCAAGATGCATGCAAAACATTGATGCAGTGTATCACAAAATGAAAGTTTGTATTTAATGAGGAGGTGCTTTACACTGTACTTTTTGGTATTGGGGGGGTTAAGTTAGATTTATTCTGAAGCTGTTCATTTTTGACAAATAAAATGTAACAGTTTTCACATGAGTAATTCTGAGCTACAAAGACTGAGTTGTGGTCTTCAGATTGTTCTGTGTTACAAAGCCTATCTATGATTTCTGGAATCTGCAGTGACGGATCAGCTGAATCTACATTCCTGGTATCCCTCCAACTGCCTTTTGACCATTCCATGCTGGGTAACACGAGGTGCCCGAAGGGAACTAAAGATAATCAAATGGTTTACAGCACACAGCATAAAATTAGCAGAGCCTTTACTCTACTTCTCACACTGACAAATAGTAAGTAAATAGTCAATAAAAATTATAAATGAAATCAGTGTTTTCAACAAATATAATTCTTAGTTTGAATACTACCAAGGGATACTACCCACCATGTCCCATTTCTTCCCATGAACTCAGGCTGTGAAAAAAGAAAGCAGAAAAAGAGATAATCCCTTAAGACAGATTCAAACTCAGATGGGCTGCAGGAGTGAGGTAACTGTCAGACCTTCCCACCAGACAGTGCTCCCATTTGCTGGAATGTGGTTGATATATTGTGCACCCCAATAAACTTATCTGGGGGTCAGAGAACAGAATAGCCACTATATTAAACATAGGTTTAGGCAGTGGTAGCACATGTCTTTAATCCTAGCATTCCAGAAGCAGAGATCCATCTGGATCTCTATGAGTTCAAAGCCACACTGGAAACAGACAGGCATGGTGACACACACCTTTAATTCCAGGAAGTGATAGCAGAAGCAGAAAGGTACATAAGGCATGAGGACCAGGAACTAGAGTCTCTTTTAAGCTTTTAGCAGCAGTTCAGCTGAGATCCATTCAGATGAGGTTCAGAGGCTTTCAGTCTGAGGAAACAAGATCAGCTGAGGAATTGGCAAGGTGAGGTTGGATGTGGCTTGTTCTGTTTCTCCGATCTTTCAGCGTTCACCCCAATACCTGGCTCTGAGTTTTTTTTTTTATTAATAAGACCCTTTAAGATTCGTGCTAACCCACAACTTCAGAGGGTAGCTAATAGGGAAAGACCCTAGAAGGGACACATGGATGACCCTGTGAAGGAGAAGTGGATGAGATCTACATGGGTAGACTGGGTGTGGGGAGGTGGCAGTGGGTGAGGAGTTGGGAATGAGAACATAGAGAAATGGGAGGGTCAAGCTGGAACAGGGACAGAGTGGGAGGGCAGGGAGGAAGATACCATGATAGATGAGGACATCATGGGAATAGGAAGAGGCAGGGTGCTGGAGAGGGTCTCAGGAATCCACAAGGTTGACCCCACCTTGGTCTACTGGCAGTGGTCGAGAGGGTGCCTGGACTGGTCTATTCTATTGACCAGCCTAGCAAATAATCTAGCTGTCATCATAGAGCCTTTGTCCAGTGACTGATGGAGGCAGATACAGAGATCCACGGCCAGGCACCAGGCTGAGCTCCAGGAATTCAATTGATGAGAGAGAGGAGAGATACTGCAGGTAAGGGTCGTCAAGATCATAATGGGAGGACGTGCAGAGATGACCGGCCACACTAGTGGAAGCCCATAAACTGTGGACTGGTGGCTGTGGAGCCTCCATGGGACTGGACTAGGCTCTCTGGATACGGAAGACAGTTGTTTGGCTCAAACTGTTTGGGGGGCACCCAGGCAGGGGGATCAGGATCCGTCCCTGGTCTGTGGGCAGGTTTCTGGAACCTGGTGCCTGTGGTGTGACACCTTGCACAGCCTTGGTACAGTGGGAAGGAGCTTGGACTTGCCTTGGCTCAGTGTGCTGGGCTCTGATGACTCCCCATGGGAGACGTTGATTTGGAGGATGTGAGGTTGCGGGGTGGCTTGGGAAAGAGGGGTGGGGGTGGGGAGAGGGAGGAGGAGGGATCTGTGGATAGTATGTGGAGTGAGTAGAAAATTTCTTTTTTTCCCTTTTATTTTATTTTACAATACCATTCAGTTCTACATATCAGCCACGGGTTCCCCTGTTCTCCCCCTCCCATACCCTCCCCTTACTCCCAGCTCACCCCCCCATTCCCACCTCCTCCAGAGCAAAGCCTCCCCGAGGACTGAGATCAACCCGGTAGACTCAGTCCAGGCAGGTCCAGTCCCCTCCTCCCAGACTGAGCCAAGCGTCCCTGCATAAGTCCCAGGTTTCAAACAGCCAACTCATGCAATGAGCACAGGACTTGGTCCCACTGCCTAGATGCCTCCCAAACAGATCAAGCCAATCAACTGTCTCACCTATTCAGAGGGCCTGATCCAGCTGGGGGCCCCCTCAGCCTTTGGTTCATAGTTCATGTGTTTCCATTCCTTTGGCTATTTTTTTTCAGTAATTGAGTAAAACCGAAATTTATTATAAGCCACAGTCGTCCTAGGTACCTCCATGCTATATATATATAGCCTCCCTGGTTGTATGGGATGTGGTCTGATTGTTCTTTATTTATTATCTAGAATCCACTTATGAGTGAGTACATACCATGACTGTCTTTCTGGGCTTGGGTTACCTCACTCAGGATGATTTTTTCTAGTTCCATCCATTTACCTGCAAATTTCATGCTTTCATTGTTTTTCTCTGCTGAGTAGTACTCCATTGTGTATATGTACCACATTTTTTTATCCATTCTTCAGTTGATGGGCATCCAGGTTGTTTTCAGGTTCTGGCTATTACAAATAGTGCTGCTATGAACACACCTGAGCATGTATCTTTATGGTATGAATCAGCATTCCTTGGGTATATGCCCGAGTGGGATGACTGTGTCTTGAGGTAGTTCGATTCCTAATTTTCTGAGAAACCGCCATACTGATTTCAAAAGTGGTTGTACAAGCTTACATTACCACCAACAGTGGAGGAGTGTTCCCTTTGCTCCACATCCTCTCCAACATTGACTGTCATTGGTGTTTTTGATCATAGCCATTCTGACAGGTGTAAGGTGGTATCTCAGAGTCGTTTTGATTTGCATTTCTCTGATGATTAAGGATGTTGAGCATTTCTTTAAATGTCTTTCAGCCATTTGTGATTCTTGTTTTGTGAATTCTCTGTTTAGCTCTTTAGCCCATTTTTTTAATTGGACTGTTCAGTATTTTGATGTCTAGTTTCTTGAATTCTTTATATACTGTGGAGATCAGTCCTCTGTCAGATGTGGGGTTGGTGAAGATCTTTTGTCATTCTGTTGGCTGTCTTTTTGTCTTATTGACTGTGTCTTTCTCCCTGCAAAAGCTTCTCAATTTCGAGAGGTCCCATTTATTAATTGTTGTGCTCAGGGTCTGTGCTGTTGGTGTTTTATTTAGGAAATGGTCTCCAGTGCCAATGCGTTCAAGAGTTCTTCCTACTTTCTTTTCTATTAAGTTTAGTGTAACTGGATTTATGTTCAGGTCTTTGATCCACTTGGACTTGAGTTTTGTGCATGGTGATAGATATGGATCTATTTGTAATCTTTTACATATTGACATTCAGTTATGCCAGCACCATTTGTTGAAGATACTTTCTTTTTTCCATTGTATAGTTTTGGCTCCTTTGTCAAAAACCAGGTGTTCATATGTGCATGGATTAATGTCAGGGTCTTCAATTAGATTCCATTGGTTCGTATGTTGGTTTTTATACTAATACCAAGCTGTTTTTATTACTATAGCTCTATGGTAGAGTTTGAGGTCAGGGATGGTGATGCCTCCAAAGGTTGCTTTATCATATATCTTTTAGCTATCCTGGGTCTTTTGTTTTTCCATATGAAGTTGAGTATTTTTCTTTCCAGGTCTGTGAAGAATTGTGTTGGGATTTTGATGGGGATTGCATTTAATCTGTAAATTGCTTTTGGTAAAATTGCCATTTTTACTATGTTAATCCTACCTATCCATGAGCATGGGAGATCCTTCCGTTTTCTGATATCTTCTTCAATTTCTTTCTTTAGAGATTTAAAGTTCTTATCAAAAAGGTCCTTCACTTGTTTAGTTCGTGTTATCCCAAGGTATTTTATATTATTTATGGCTATTGTAAAGGTTAATGTTCTTCTGACTTCTTTCTCAGCCCTTTTATCATTTGTGTATAGGAGGGCTACTGATTTTTTTGAGTTGATCTTGTATCCTGCCACTTTACTGAAGGAGTTTATCAGCTGTAGGAGTTCCCTGGTAGAGTTTTTGGGGTCACTTATGTATACTATCATATCATCTGCAAATAGTGAAAGTTTGACTTCTTCCTTGCCAATTTGTATCCCTTTGATCTCCTTTTGTTGTCTTATTGTTCTAGCTAGAACTTCTAGTACTATATTGAATAAGTATGGGGAGAGTGGACAGCCTTGTCTTGTTCCTGAATTTAGTGGTATCACTTTGAATTTCTCTCCATTTAATTTAATGTTTGCTGATCACTTGCTATAAATTGTCTTTATTATGTTTAGAAATGTTCCTTGTATTCCTGATCTTTCTAAGACCTTTATTATGAAGGGGTGTTGGATTTTGTCAAAGGCTCTTTCAGCATCTAATGTGATGATCATGTGGTTTTTTTTCTTTCAGTTTGTTTAAATGGTGTATTACATTGACTGATTTTCATATGTTGAACCATCCTTTCATCCCTGGGATGAATCCTACTTGGTCGTGATGGATAATTGTTTTGATGTATTCTTGGATTTGGTTTGCCATTATTTTGTTGAGTATTTTTGCATCAATGTTCATGAGGGAGATTGGTCTGTAGTTCTCTTTCTTTGTTGCATCTTTGTGTGGATTGGGTATCAGGGTAACTGTAGCCTCATAAAAAGAATTTGGTAGTGTTCCTTCTGTTTCTTGTGTGGAACACTTTGAAGAGTATTGGTAGTAGTTCTTCTTTGTAGATCTGGTAGAATTCTGCACTGAAACCATCTGTTCCTGGGCTTTTTTTTTGGTTGGGAGACTTTTGATGACTGTTTCTATTTCTTTAGGGGTTATTGGTCTATTTAAATGGTTTATCTTGTCTTGATTTAATTTTGGTATGTGGTATTTATCCAGAAAATTGTCCATTTCTTCCTGGTTTTCCATTTTTGTGGAGTACAGGTTTTTGAAGTATGATCAAATGATTCTCTCGATTTCCTCGATGTCTGTTGTTATGTTTCCCTTTTCATTTCTGATTTTGTTAATTTGGGTGCTCTCTCTTTGCCTTTTGGTTAATTTGGCTAGGGGTTTGTCTATCTTGTTTTTTCAAAGAACCAACTCTGTTTCATTGATTTTTTTGTATTGTTCTCTTGTTTTCTATTTCATTGATTTCAACCCTCAATTTGATTATTTCCTGGTGTCTATTTCTCCTAGGTGAGTTCGTTTCTTTTTGTTTTAGAGCTTTCAGTTGTGCTGTTAATTCATTGGTATGGGATTGCTCCATCTTCTTTATGTGTGCATTTAGAGCTATGAATTTTCCTCTTAGCACTGCTTTCATAGTGTCCCATATGTTTGGGTATGTTGTACTTTCATTTTCATTGAATTCTAGGAAATCTTTAATTTCTTTCTTTATTTCTTCCTTGACCCCTTGATGTTTCAGGTGGGCATTATTCAGTTTCCATGAGTTTGTGGGTTTTCTATAATTTTTGTTGTTGTTGAGGTCTAACTTTAAGGCATGGTGGTCTGATAAGATACATGAGGTTATTCCAATTTTTTTGTATCTGTTGAGATTTGTTTTGTGTCCAATTTTGAGAAGTTTCCATGGGGTGCTGAGAAGAAGGTATTTTCTTTTGTGTTCGGATGGAATGTTCTGTAGATATCTATTAAGTCCATTTGAGTCATAACATCTGTTAGGTCCTTTATTTCTTTGTTAAGTTTCAGTCTGGTAGATCTGTCTTTTGGTGAGAGTGGTGTGTTAAAATCTCCCACTACTAATGTGTGGGGTGTGATGTGCGTTTTAAACTTTAGTAGTATTTCTTTTATGAATGTGGGTGCTTTTGTATTTGGAGCATAAATGTTTAGATTTGAGACTTCATCTTGGTGGATTTTTCCCGTGATAAATATGTAATGTCCATCCTGATCTCTTTTGATTGATTTTAGTTTGAAGTCTATTTTATTAGATATTAGGATAGCTACAACAGCTTGGTTCTTAGGTCCATTTGCTTGGAAAACCTTTTCCCAGCCCTTTACTCGGAGGTAGTGTCTGTCTTTGGAGTTAAGGTGTGTTTCTTGTATGCAGCAGATGGATGGATCCTCTTTTCTTATCCATTCTGTTAGCCTGTGTCTTTTTATAGGTGAGTTAAGACCATTGATATTGATGGATATTAATGACCAGTGATTGTTAATTCCTGTTATTTTTTGTGGTTGTGTTGTGTTGTCCTTCTTTGGTGTATGTTGGTGTGGGATTATCTATTGCTTGATTTTTCATGGATGTGTTTAGCTTCTTTGGGTTGGATTTTCCCTTGTAGTGCTTTCTGTAGGGCTGGGTTTGTGGACAGGTATTGTTTAAATTTGGTTTTATCCTGGAATATTTTGTTTACTCTGCCTATGGTGATTGAGAGTTTTGCTGGGTATAATAGTCTTGGTTGGCATCCGTGGTCTCTTAGTGTCTGCATGAGGTTTGTCCATGATCTTCTAGCTTTCATAGTCTCTATTGAGAAGTCTGGTGTTATTCTGATGGGTTTGCCTTTATATGTTACTTGGTCTTTTTCCTTTGCGGCTCTTAATATTTTTTCTTTGTTCTGTGTGTTTGGTGTTTTGATTATTATGTTTCGAGGGGACTTTTTTTGGGATCCAGCCTATTTTGTGTTCTGAAAGCTTCTTGTATCTTCATAGGTATTTCTTTCTTTAGGTTAGGAAAGTTTTCTTCTATGATTTTGTTGAATATATTTTCTGTGCCTTTGAGTTGGTGTTCTTCTCCTTCTTCTATCCCTATTATTCTTAGGTTTGGTCTTTTCATGGTGTCCCAAATTTCTTGGACATTTTGTGTTACGACTTGTTTGTCTTTAGTGTTTTCTTTGACTGATGAGTCTATTTTCTCTATTGTGTCTTCAGTGTCAGAGATTCTCTGTTCCATCTCTTGCAATCGGTTGGTTATGCTTGTTTCTGTAGTTCCTGTTCATTTAGTCAGGATTTCTATTCCCAGCATTCCCTCAGGATGTGTTTTCTTTATTGTCTCAAATTCATTTTTCAGATCTTGGAATGTTTCTTTCATCTGTTTAATTGCTTTTTCTTGGCTTTCTTTGATGTCTTCCCATTTTTTTGTTCCTTTTTTCTTCCATTTCTTTAAGGGAAGTTTTTATTTCCTCCTTAATGGAGTTTTTCATTTCCTCTTTAAGGGAAATTTTTATTTCCTCTTTAATGGAGTTTTTCATTTCCTCTTTAAGGGAAGTTTTTATTGCCTCTTTAAGGGAATGTTTTATTTCCTCTTTAAGGGCCTTTATCATCTTCCTAAAGTCATTTTTAGGGTTGATTTCTTCTGTTTCTTCTGTCTTGGTATGTTCAGGTCTTGAACGTGTAGAATCACTAGGTTCTGATGTTGCCATATAGGTCTTTATGTTGTTGCCTGTATTTTCACACTGGCGTCTACTCATCTCTTCCTCTGCTTGGTGCAGGTGGTGTCTGTGTCTGAGAGTATCTCTCTTGTTCTAATTTTTAGCCTTGGTTCACTAGGAGTTCTTGGTTAAATTGGTGCTATTGGGCTGTTTCTTCAGGGGCAGCTGATCTCAGTTGGTGAAGTATATACTTATGATTCTGGTGATCTGGTTTGGTGGCTGGGCAGTGCCTTCTTTTGTTCATTTGTCAGCTCCTCAGCTGATCTTGTTTCTTCAGACTTCAAACTGTAGGCATCTGAATCCTCTCCCAGATGGATTTCAGCTGAGCGGGGTAGTCTCACCAACACCTCCAAGTTGTTGGTTTTCACAGGATCAGCAGCTGGGCCCTGGGTTGGCCTCAGACGGAGTGTTCAGATTCGTTCTGGTTCCATCCCACGAAGATAGCTTCTTCCCCGGGTGTTGGGGTTAGAGGCGTCCAGGTTCCAAGCTCTTGATTAAGAGCTTGTTTTCACTAGCTCTTCAGCAGTTAACTGTTCTGTTTCTGGTCTTTATTATGACTGTGTTTCTGCCGCCATCTGCTGGGACTGCCTGCCTCTGCACCGGCCTGCCTGCCTCTGCCAGCTGCCATCACAGGCCTACCTGCCTCTATTTGTCGCCACTGCCATGCCTGTCTACTTCTGTGGGCTGCCGCTGGGCCTGTATGTTTCTGCCTGTCGCCGCGGCAGCTGTGCCTACCTGCCTATGTCTGTTGCCACAGCCGCAGTGCCTGTCTGTCTCTGCTCGCCACCTGGCTTATATGTTTCTGCCGGCTTCTGCCGGGCCTGTATGTCTCTGCCGGCCACGGGCCTACCTGCCTCTGCTTGTCACTGCTGCCATGCCTGTCTACCTCTGCGGGCTGCCGGCGGGTCTGTCTCGAAAATTTCTTAATAAAGAAAAATGAAAGAAAAAAAAGATTCGTGCTACACTGGAAGAAAAAATTCACTCTTATGTTTAAACCCAGCTAAACCTGTTTACATTGTTTTAAGTTCTTATGATATACAAAAATATAAATAAAAAAATTAAGTTTTAGTAATCACAAATACAAGAAATATGGGTGGTGTTCTGGCTTTCGATTTCTGAAAAGACATACAATGAAAATGTCTCCATTGTTTATGTTAAAGACAAGACCAAATTTCTTTTGCTAGCACTGTACACATTGGATGTGTTCATTACTGGACCAGGCATAAGCAGGGAAAGCTCCTACAGTCTCAGTAACAGACAGCTCATGGCACCAAGCCTTTGGGTAAGCCTCCTGCCAGCAACCTGAGTCAAGGCTGCTTCTAGCTTTTCTCCTGAGCAAGCTCTTTGTTCTGTGTTCTCTGTAGCAAATGATCGAGCAGTTCACTATTACTGCCATGTTTTAATAGAATTGAATTTATTATTTTTTTTTACCTGATTGCATAGCAAGTTCCCTGAAATAAAGGAATAATGAGAATTTCCACTGAAACACATTATGAGGGTTTATTTATTTCAAACTAAAGTCTGTCAGCAAGGTAAATGGTCTGTGTAAACAAACTTCATTTTTAATCATTGCTTTGGGCCTAACTTTGAAAATATGAACAGCATTTTAACTGAAGCTTGTCCTTGTAAAATGAAATAGATTTGTAATTAGTATGATTACAAGCATAGTTTTAAATCACATTAAAGGATTTGATTATTTATGTGGTGATCATCATTAACTTGTATGACCTAGTTGTGTTTAATAGTTTACAAGGAGTTGGAAGGTTTTGTTTATGATTATCATTTTACAATTTTATCCCTGGTGAGTTTGAGTTTTAAAAATTTGGATTGAAGATTTAACTTAAGATCCTTTAGCCTTAAATATGAAACTTAAAGAAATACAGTCCATAGAATTGAACTTTATTTTATTTTTTTACTCTTTCAGGGCGTACCATTATAGAACATCACAGTTTGTATGACGCAGTTTATGCAAAGAGCTAAAGATTAACAAAGTTGGGAAAGAGAAAGAGGTTAGATATATTGTCTTCAATTGCATTCTGCTAGCCTAAATAGACCTTATGTATTTAAGAGTCTAATTTATCAAATACACCAAATTTATCAATCACTTATTTGATTCTTATTTAAATTTCCCAGAATCCTGGTGTTGAACAGTTTGCAAATACATAAGTGGTTAGACATACATCTTTTGAGTCAGGTTCTTCTATCCTGAGTAGACCTATATTTCCTTAGGGATATCTCATGATATTAAATTCCACCTTTCTCCAAAATATTTTGAGAAACAGTGATTGCCTATTTAGTCTATAAAGGAGATACAATAATAATCAAATGGGACAGTAGGAATAATAACTTTTATACATGCTGCCTATATATAGATTTTAAAAGTGTTAACCTTTTGTTACAAGTTTTCAGCTAATTTTTGTTATGCATTTTACAAATTTAACCATGCCCCAGGAATTTAGAAATCCAAAGTTAAAGAAATTATATCATAAGATATTATTTTTTGAGATTACGGGGCAAAGAAGTTTAGAGATAAAATGTGTTAGAGTACAAAGTAGATAGAGCTTAGAGATTTTCATCTCTTTATTACACTTTTTTAAAATTTAAAACACTTTTGTAACAATTCTTTTCTATCAGTGTAGGTCAGTTTCCATTTTTAGTATAACTCTATCCTTGTGTATATATATATGTATATATATATGTATATATATATATAGTTAAAAGTAACCTATGACTGTGCAATGTCTAATAAAAACTGATGGAATATAGTAAGTTTTTACCTTTGAGCTGTACAGTCAGTGGAAGGTACTATCCATTTTGAGGAGTGTGAATAATTTTTGTATAAAATATATGCTCCTTGTTTTTTTGAAGAACAATCTGTAAAATCACTAAGAGCAAACTACAGGACTTTTAGATGTAATTTTGAGTCATACCCATTGAGTATTTTCAGAAACTCTTAAAAGCTGATGTACTGGGTAGTGATTATCTATACATGCCATGTAACATGCTAATGCAATCTGCTGTTGTCATCAATTTAAATCAAATAAGCTGCATATTATCTATTGGCAGTAATTTCTGTAGGCTCCATACCGGGAAGTTGTTTAAAAAGTGTCCTTTCCATTATCATTAAGTCTATCATTTCTTGATAATAAGGAGATGCAGGTACTTGTGGAGAATCATACCTCACATAAATGTACTGTAACCTTCTGGACATATACTTTAATAGGAGATGAACACTCACTTTCTTTCCCACATGGAAATACTGAGGCATTTCCAAATAATCAGAGAGCAATCTCTGGCTATGGAAGAAAAGGGTACTGAAGCATTTCTCTTGAGTCCCAGGAGAGATTCCTGGAATGGGAAACCTGACTTCTGGAGAGTTATGAGGAAATCTGGTTAGCAGGGAGGCAATGTCAGTTCCTCATGACATCAGGGGTGTCTCATCCCTGGACATTCTATTGTATCCTGGAGACTTTAGAATGTTTTCTGATGTCACCTGTGTTGTAGCAACACCAACTGCCTTTGGGGAGTTGGTTCAGTGCCCTTACAGTTCAACCATGAACATGTTGGGAAGACTCAGGAGTCTATTGGGTAGAGAGAAAGGAGAAGGAAAAGAGACCAGAGAGAGGCAGACACAAACTGGCCTTCAGCCTCCATTTAAAACAACAAGAAAGAAATGGTCCAGAAGATGGTACAGTAAGTTGTGGGCACGAGATTGGGAACTTCCTGCAGGACATGAGCTTGAACTGAATTTTCCAGTAATGGGACACAGGAGGTAGGAGTCTCTGGGAACCAACAGGACTTCCCTGCTTGTCATGGCTCCAGAAGTTCAAGAATTCTTGAAGAGTAATTTGTCTGTCCCAGAAATCAGGAGCGAGTAAGGCCAAAGCTGCTGTGCTGGGAGCTCTTGCCTTTCAATCCTACAGAAGGGTAGGGATTGAGAGGGGACAAAAAGGCCAGCATTAGGGTAGGAAGTTCAAGTGAACTGTGCCCAGCAAAAAGTAGATCATCAATGTACTTCATTCTCAGTGGCTTCATTTGTTTACTGCCCACCAGCTCTGTGCACCCTCCTTTGTCACTGAAGAGTCTTGGTGAGGATGGTGACCATGTTCTGCCTCTGTGTGGCTTCTCCATTTTTGCCATGTGCTTAGAGTGACCTGTCAGGATATTTTTGCATCTTTAATGACCTGAGTGCTTGTGGACTTTGTCAATTTTATCTTGCATTTGAAAGCCACAGACTAGTGAACTCTGAAGCCAAGTTGAATGCAGAGTCCAGAGCTGTTAATAAGCCTGAGGAGGCTCTCTCCTTAGTTACCTGAAGCATGTGCTAAAGGAGCAGAGGAAATCAGTTGGCTGAGACACCTATCTCTCATCACAGAGATGGGAGACCTAAGATGCTCAGCGGGGGCATCTCAATCCAGGGCAAAATTCTTTGGGGGTGTCACTGAATTACTTGCTTATATCCTTTGTCAAACAACTTCTCAGGTATCAGGGTGATCTGTTACTTCTCTATGTCTTGTCACAATGTATGTTTATTGTGTTCATTCATCTACCCACAGGGGCCTCCAAGGAGCCACCACCCACTCCAACCAACCTCTCAAAGAGGCAAGTGAAGCAGAAGGTGGAGAGCCTGACCACTCAGCTCCAAGTGATGACCGCCCAACGGAATGATCTGAGAGACCACCTCATATTAGTAACCGAAGGATCCTTGGACAGCAGGTATTTTCTGTTTCAAAATCCATGGTGACTGTCTCAGTTCCACAATTTCACCCTTAGTTTATTTTGTCTAAGAAATGGACTTCTGGGAGGTTGGGTGCACATTCACGGTGTCCCTTTGCCCAACACCATTTCTCTAAATGCTTCCCTGAAGCAAAACCTGACACATGGGCAGGAGTAAGATGGGGACATAGACTCTTCTGCTTCCTCCAAATGAAAATCAGAGCCTGTGGCCTGAATCACATAACTCAGGAATTGATGCAGTAGTGTGTGAGTTCCCAGCATGCATTTGGAGAGATCCTGTCAAGTGGTGACTAATGTGAGAATGCTGTTATTATTATTATTATTTATTATTATTATTATTATTATCATTATTATTATTTTACTTGCCTAGAAAGACATTGTGCTGGATGCTTCTGGTAGCAGCTGGAGAGTTCTTGTACCACATCTTAATATGTGACAGCAAGGCCTGGTGTGTCTGCTGCTCATGGTCCTCTCTGAGATGACACAATTGCATGCATTAATTTGTCATCTCAATGAGACCAATTTGTCACCTTTTCCTCTCTCAGTTTTTCTTTCTGCCTCTATCTCTGTCTGTGTCTCTTTCTCACTCTCCTCCATCTTTCTGTATCTATGTGTTTGTGTGTTTGTGCATATGTATCCCTCTTCACCCTGCAATCAACGGTCTGTGGTTGAGCATGAGGGATTGCTTGTCTCAGTATCTAGGCGTTGTCTATATGCTGTATTGAAAGCCCCATTTTGAGCAGCATAGCCCTTTGCCAGTGTGTTCACCTTGGTGCCAACTAGGAATGCCCTGGGAGAATTTATGAAGCTGTCATAATATTGCATCTCATCCTCAGAAATGTTCATGATGTGATTTTAGCTTCCATGTCAATATAGACACCCTGGAATGAGAATCTCTTATTTGAAGACAGCAGAAACATCACAGTTTCTGGTGGGCCCAGACCTGTGATAGACTCGTGGGAACTCCATAGCAAGCTGTGCAGGACTCCTGAGGGAGCTCATTCAGTCCCAGCTGCATCCCTCTTAACACCCTGCCTCTGCTGGCCTGGGACCAGAAGAGCAACTGTAATAAGCAGCCAGAGGTCCCAGTACACAGGAGCCAGGCTGTGACATCTCATTAAATCCAGTAATATAGAACACACACTGAATTCATGTGATCCTTGAGGCCTGTATTCATAGAATTCTTTGCTTCTGAGTCCAGGCTCTACCACAGTCCAAATCCTTTCTATGAAAAGTTCAAGATGGAACATCAGCAGGTCATGTCAGACCTGCAGAATTTCGAGAATGAGAATTGGGAGGCCTCACAGAAGCTCAGTGAGCTGACCAAGGAGAAAGTCTTCCTTTGGTAAGTTCTTATCTTGGCAGGGACCCCAACTGTTGTACAATAGCCAACTCCAATTTTCTTTGTCTCTGAACTGCAGGGTGTGTAGATATACTTCTGGTTTTTCTGCATCTTAGCCAGCAGCATTAGCAAGCAGTCATTGGACTTATGCCTCTTTACTCAGTTTTGCTAAGGTTTAAAGAGACTATTAGCTCTTCCAAGCACCATATTGTCATTCAGTAGCCTCCAGATCAGTGGTTATTAACCTTCCTAATGCTGGGATACTTTAATACATTGCTTCATTGTTTTGATGACCCCAAACCATAAAATTATTTTGTAGCATTGTCTTACGTTTATTTTGCTGTTAATAATTTTAATGTAAATGTCTACATAGGACATCTAATATGTGTCCCTTGTGAAAGGCTCCTTAGATCCCAAAGGGTTCACAATCCACATACTGAGAACCACTGGTTCAGAAGAACAATTGGCATCACAAGAGGGTTGTCAGGCAGGGGCTGACTGCTCTGGGATCTATGCACCCTCTGGGTCTCCTACTTCCCCAAGTGTACTTGCACATTACCTGCTGGTGTTTCCTCATGACAGTGGACTGATTAGGGCAGGTGGAGTACTTTTCTAGTTTATGGAAGTGCATGAATTTCTGTTATTGGGGGGGGGGTTCAGAAATAGTTTGATTCTTACAGGAAATAACTGTTCTCTGCGTTTGGCCTTGAGTGCCACTGTCATTACTGTTGAAGGTTCTTGTTTACATCTTCCTGTGAACCTGGGATAGGGCTGGGTGCTGAAGCATGGTGTCATAGGTGACCAGAGGTGGCTGACATGGTGGAGTGTTTTTCCATTGATCTGCAGAGTCGGCTCCTGATGGAGCAGAGTCAGCTCAAAAAGAAATTGGATATGCTGAGGAAATAGAAGGAGAACCTACTGGAGGATTGGGTCCTGCTGAAGCACCACTTGCAAGTGCTCAGTAAGGATCAAGAAGAGAGCAGTGACCTCCAGAAGCAGCAACAGCAGGTAGGGACAGGCAACTGAGTCAGTTAGGTCCAGCATCATTTACTTATGTATCCTTGCCAAATCTACCCATCCAGACACCTGTGCTCTATCTCATCACTTTCATCATCCTTACACCCATCCATCCACCCACTTCATGACATAAAATTGTTCATTCTGTGTCTGTGCATTAGTATTTCTGGAAAGTGAGTCTCCTCTGAGAATCTTGGTTATTGGCATGCAATCCCTGATACTCTTCTTGAACCTGTAGTCAATGGGGAGAAACATGTCAACCACTCATCACACAGCTACATGTCATTATGATAGGAGGATTGCTATACAAAGACTTGAGTTTATGAGTAAAAAATTCTCTATCCATCTCCACTTAGACTGACCAAGCAGTGTGCTCCCCTAGGCCATTTTATTTCCCAAAAATGGAAAGCTGAGTTTTGGGACTTTTCCTAAAGGCTGGTGTGCTTATTCTAAAGATAACTGCTCCTCTATCACTTTGTTGTTTTTGTCTTACCCTTTCTCTAATTCTCTCTCACTCTCTGGTGTGTGTGTGTGTGTGTGTGTGTGTGTGTGTGTGTGTGTGTGTGTGTGTGATCGAGGCATGTGGGAGTGCAGTGCATATTTCATGTGGATGACAGCTAGAGGAGACAACTGGGTTTCTCTCTTTGTCAGTCTCTGTCTTATGAACTTGAAGCAGGCTTTCTCATGTCCCCAAGAGCTTGAAATTTCATGAGATTGACTGACCAGCAAGCTCTTGGGATCCTCTGTGTGTGCTTGCACTAGTGTGAGAATGTATTGTCTATACTATACTCAACCCTCCATGAAGGACACAATGTTGTAATGAACAGGAGCAGCAAAGAATGGAAGAGAGACTCCAGAGCTTGCTGAAGCAGAGGGAGCTGGTCACACAGCAAAAAACACCTGGCAATAAAGCTGCAGCATCTTTTGACTGTCTCTCAGATGAGACCCAGGCTGAAGTTGGGGTATGGAGCCAATTGGGTCCCCTGTACCAGGGCTCTCTGTCCTTTGTTGGCTTTTGCTTATCAGCAAGACTCCCTTCTCCAAGCAGGGGTAGACCAACACAGAACTCAGAATATTATGCTGGTCCTATCAACAAGAACTTCTGTCCAGCAAACAATATGTTTTATACTCCCTGGGTCTGTAGACTTGTGTCCCATCTCTCCCTTCTGATCTCTCTGATATATTCTCAGCAGGCTTTCCTTGAACTCAAAGAGATCTGCCTGCTTATGCCTCCCACATGATGTGATTTAAAGGTGTGCCTCACCTTATCTGACTGAAACTACATTTTTATACAGGATTAGCACCTATAAGATGAGATTCACACCCTTGTAACTATTTGATGTAACAATGGCTGTCTTCATTGTTTGAGCATTTCCCATGTAAAGTATACTGGGGATATAATACGTTTACTCATTGGCAGAATGAAGCCAGGTAGATGTCTCTGCTGAGGATTGTTCAGGTGTGTGTTGTATAACAGACTCCTCTAGAGTACCAGGATGTAGATTCCCAGCTGTAGGCCTAAGGATAACACAGCTCTTTTTGTTTATTGCCAGAGACCATGCAGTGACAATGTTCTCAGACACATGGTCAAGAAATACTGCTTTAGCATGACAGGCTCCATCTTGTGTATTACCTGGGTGCAAAGTGCCTTCTGGGCAGGAGGCCTGATCTTTTTACATGACCTTATTCAGTTGTCTAGTTTTCAAAGTTGTATTAAGTCTATGTGCAAAAATGAGGTTGTCTTTTTAAAATTATTTTTTATTCATTTTACATACCAACTACAATCCCCCTTTCTTCCCTCCTCCCACTCCCCACTCATCTTCTTCCTGGACCCATCATCCCCTCCTCCAGCAGGGTAAGTTCTCCCATGGTAGGACAGTTAAGTCTGATACATTCTGGTGAGGCAGGACCAAGCCTCTCACCACTTTATCAATCAAGAGCAAGGTGTCCGACAGGAGGTAATGGGATCCAGAAAGAGAGCTCATGCACCAGGAATAGATCCTGATCACACTGCCAGGGGCCCCTCAAACACAACCAGCTCCACAACTGTCCCCCATATGCAGAGGGTCACAACTGTCCCCCATATGCAGGGGGTCACAACTGTCCCCCATATGCAGAGGGTCACAACTGTCCCCCATATGCAGATGGTCACAACGGTTCCCCATATGCAGAGGGTCACAACTGTCAGTCTAAATTTCCTGAGTTCCTTTGGGCTTGGTTCAGTTGTTTCTGTAGATTTCCCCAACACAATCTTTCCACCCTTGCTCATTTAATCCCTCTAAAAATGACAAGAAGGAACACAGCTTAGAATTTTAAGGTTTTCTCTATCAAACCTGTGAGAGAATTATATAACATGGAGAGGAAAATAAAATAATACCAATTAAAATCAGGAATAAGGACAGGTGTATGTGATGGTGCATGTCTTTAATTCAAGCTCTTTGGGAGCACAGGCAGGAAATCTCTGGCCTCTTGTAGCCATCCTAGAATATGGATCAAGTCAGCCAAAGATGAATATTGTAACACTGCCTAGAAAGAAATAAACAGAAATTGAACAAGAAAACATTGAGGTAGTTGATGAGAAACTCATCATGAACAGTCTGTGTATCTCTACTGTGCTTCTATATATGACTTTAATATGCTACTCCTTTTGTTTAAATGGTGTCTCTATACTGTAGGGAAAAGGCCTGTTCTTTCTCATTAGAGCACAGTACATACAGTACTCATACCAACATCTGATACTTGTTAAGGGCAGAAAATAATTCAAGGCCCAGCTATTGTGTGACACTTATTCCTTAGGAGTACATACAATGACTGCTGCCAAAGATCAGTGTTGACTGTCCAGCACAATTTAGTTTTTGTGATATCACTGAATGACTGGTGACATGGTGGATCCCCACCAGGACTCTGCCCTTACTAACTTCCTCCTCTAGGTTAGAAAAACTCCAACATGAGCTGGAACAATCCATAGCTCAGGATGAGAGCCTCCTGCCCACAGAGCTGCTGCAGCAGGAGCACTAAGTGTCATAAGCAAGTGAGCCACCATGACATCCCATCCCCAGCAACATGGCATTTGTGGGGTGGAGTTCTTCCTTGATTCTGGTTTCCTATGTGTGAATAGGCCCTGAATTTATCTAGCTAGTAACCCAGCAAGGGTGTTTTTAGAACTGATTGCCTTTTCTTCTCTCACAGCACCCTTTATGAGAACTGAGGAGGCTGAAGGAATCCATAGTCAACTAGAAACACTGACATTCTCCACTCTGTGATCAAGGCCTCCTCAGAACAAGACATGTACTACTAGTTGTGAAATCACCAGTGAGGCAAATATCATCTACCCTGCAGGTCGTTCATCCATAATCTCATCCATGTGTTTGTTGAATCACTAGTTATGGAATAAAGAAACCATCAAGAAGATGCTTGAGATTCAAAAAAGTAAACACCAAGAATTATGCAGAAAAAGCTGACATCTACCAGCAAGTGTTCCCAGTAAGGGCCACGGAGAGAGAATATGATTCTGCTCTGAAAGTTTATTGGTAGCTGACTGAGTCCTGAGCCCTTCATATGTGGAGGGAGATATGTCAATGGAGACTGTGTTGATGTCATGCTGCTATCCAGACAGAACACACAAGGGAAGCATCATATTCTCACTCCAGTACAGTGCTGGACCTACTCAATTTCATGCACATGTGATAGTGAAGAGAATTGTTCTGAGAGATGATTTAGGAAGGATGTCACCATGAGCTTTTATGTCTTTTGGTAAGAGATGCTCCCTGTGTCATTTTTTTGCTCTTGAATGGGCACACAGACACATGTTGGCAGACAGAATCATATAGTGACCAACATGGCATAAGATCAACTTTGGCAAGGACTTAACCTAGAAGCCCCAAAGTGGCATAACTGCACTTGTCTTGAGGATGTTATTTCAGTTCAGGGTTCTCTTTCAACTTGTGTCCAAAGCCAGTAACAGAGCGTAGGACATCTGTATGAAGAGAAAGCTTCTTATGTAAATAGTTTTGGGGTTTTCATGAATTTAGGTTTTGTTGTTCTTTGTTTTGTTTTGCTGTTTTTTTATTTTTTGGTTCTTTGTTCTTTCTTTGATTTTATATTTTGCTAAATCTATACACTGGATATACTAAGCACCCCTTTAAGGCCCTATTCAGTCAAATTTCTGTAATTTCACAAATAAAAAAATTATTTCCATCTCTTCATTCTTTCCTTTTAATTTTTATTGAAGTTACTTACCAACCACATATCCACCTCTCATCGCTCCTCCCTCTCCTGCCTACCACATTCCCCCCACTCCTCCTGCCCTCCTCCAACAGGGTAAGATCTCCCGTAGGGGACAGCTAAACCTGGTACATTCTCTTCATTCTGAAAGTAACTTTGTAGTCAGGTGTGGTGTCACACTCCTGTAACATTAGAACTCAACAGACAGAGGTAGATCTCTACAAGGCCCAGGAAGCTTGGGCTACATTGTGAGTTCTCTGCTAAACAGGGTTACAAACCAAGATGGTATCTTGGGTGTGAATCACATGGCCTACTCCATGAATATCCACTTCATGATTGAAAAAGATCCATATTAAACACCTGACTTCACATGTCTAGCTACTTCAAAAAACAGAGAATAGATACACACATGTTTGTGACATGATCATTTATATCAGATTTTTCAGAAACACACCTATGTTTTCTAATGCATCTCAGGAAGTGAGAACATTTGTTACAGGAGTATAGAAGAAATGAGGAAACCTATAGCCGTCTGCCTTTCTTTTCCTGAAATACAGCACCAGTGACAGTGGCAATGCAGGGGTAGTAACCCTCTAAGACGTATTGAGATGTGGTCTTTTAATGTGCTGTTGCCTTGACCATTCATTTTGCATGGAATTCTTTTGAGATTCATTTACTTGTATTTATGAATATGGGTATTTTGCCTGTTTTCTATGCACCACACGCAGTTTGCACTGAAGTCAGAAAGGGCAATAGATTCCACATGGAACTGGAGTCACAGAAGATTGTTAGCTGAAATCTGGATCCTCTGGGAGAGCTACACATCCGCTTAAAGGATGAGTGATCTCTCCAACCCATGCACTTGACTTTTGTCCTTCCAGCCTCTCTAGTGTATTAGTTGGACTGGATTATACCTAATTGAAGAGAGATATTTCTGGAGAATTGTAGGGACAGGACCATGAGGTAGGCATGGGAGATTACTTGGGATGCCAGGCATTCAGGCAGAGTGCTCCCGGGTTCAGGATCATCGCTCAGCATCTCTTAAGTCAGAGTTAGAGCAGTTATGTCACCTCTCATTTAGATGACAATGCAGAGTAGGCCCATCAGATGAAATGCAGACTTTTAAGACCCGCCTGGGGATGGAGATGGGATAAGATATACCTGTGATGCACCAGCTAAGCAGTGTTAAGTAGAAACTTCACATTCGTCTGGGTGGATGGTATCTTCAGCAAAAGCCACATGCCTCTCGCGGAGAGTGTATCTCTGCAAGGCTTGAAAGGGAGAGGGATGGTTGATGCTACTCTTTCACCACAGCAGAAGTCACAGTGTATTGAGGAAAGGTTTCTTTCAGATGTGGGCTTTATTCTTCTGAAGTTCTCCTGGAATGGATCTGACCTGAGACTCACAGTAAGTCAGAGAGTTAATATGGGAAGCAATTATCCTTGTAAATTCCAGTGTGACCAAGGGAACAAGGGAGTGAGCAACAGATGAAAACACGGAATTTCATTATGTAGTCTCTGAACACACCAACCAATGTGCACATTTATACACGACTGCATAGGTCACACACAGAGCACAGAAATAGGAAGTGAGCAGAAAAAAAGTGAAGAGTACATAATGCTGAATGAACAGTTGAATTTAAAATATGCACATCAGGTATTTCAACTGAGAACCCAAACACGGCTATCCATCCCTTGGGGCCTAGAAAATTCCTAGCAGAGCTGGATCACACAGCTTAGTCAGACTATGTTGAGGGGATTGGAAAAAATATTTTCGTGCAGATACAAATCTGTCATTCCAACCCTCAGCCTGTCAAAGTCTTCCCACATCTATGGTCATCCAGTCATCTCCAGACTGGAAGCTCCAGGATGGGAGACCAGTCAAGTACCATGCCCAGAAAAAGGACTGAGAAGGTACTACTCAGACATCTGTCACTATGAACCAAGAGCTTGGCAAAAGGAAGAGAACCCATTGGGATGCGTGAATTCAGAAGACCACATGCCACCCAAAACGTTGACAATGAGAACCACTCACTTGGCACTGGCACTGGGATCTAATCCTTAAAGGCTGCTTCCTACCTGTGATCTCCCATGACCCTTGCAAAGCAAATGAGCCACAGGCCACTGACATCATCAATGAAAGCTTTGTGTTGTTGCCAAAGTACCTCCCTGCATAGCAGCCCTCTGATCATAATGACATGTATGTGTGTGATATGTTACTGACCCAGCTCTCTGAATGTACTGCAGCTTCTGGCAGAGCAGGAGGGTTTGCTTGACAATTATCCAGATTCTTAAAAGAGGCTAACTTGCCAGAAAGACTTGAGAGTGATCACAGAAATGAACAATTGGATGGTATGTAGGTGGGAGTCTGGATGTGTGTGGATGGTATATGGGTGTCTCTATGTTCATGGTTGGATAGATGGGCACCTGCCCCCGCTGCCTCAGCTTACCTGCTGCTGCTCAGCAGAAGGGTCACAGATGATCTCATGAGCCTCCTTCAAGAGCCTCTTCAGCTCCTCATAGGACTCTTGTAGTTCAATCCACTCCTTCCACAGCAGTCTGTTCTTCAGTCTCAACAAATGTACGTTCTCCTTCAGCTGAGTACAATCTCGGAGGACCTGGCTGTGGAGGTAACTGAACAAACACCAAAACATGGTGAGCATCAGCCAGCCTCCTTTTCCATTCCTACCTCCAAGTGCCACCAGCACTGAAAAGTCACAAACTCACAGACAGCCCACAAATAGAGTTCTCATTAGTCAAGCCAGCATCACTTAGATACAGGCCAAATCCAGATCGTAACCAAATTCCAGAAAAATTCAAAGTACTTCTGAAAACCCTGATTCCAAAAGGGGTACTGTCTCCCTGAAAACAGGGTACAACCCAAACCTGTGCTTACCTGTTCATGATATTGGGAAAACACCAGCAGGTAGAGGGAAGATGCCCCAACCAGAATCAATTCTGTCCTTGGCTCCCATGGAAACCAGCTCTGTGAAGCCCTGGTCAGAGCCCCAGAGGTACCAGGATACCTGACACTCCCTTCATGGTGCAAACCATTTGTTTTTTATCAAGGGGCTCCTGAAGCTGGCAGGACATTGCTTGGAGGGGAACAGTGTCTTTTCACACTTAGATAAACTGAGTCCAAGATGCACAAGGCCAGGGACCACATGTCAGACTGCTTGCTAAGAGGAAGACAGGCAAGAACCAGGGCCCTCACTTTGGGTGAAAGAGAAAGATGGCAAAAAATGTCCCTCCCAAGATAAATCAGGCACATACCTGTAGGATACATTCTCCTCAATCAACTGTTTGACCTTGTTCACACCGTTACTGATCTCCATGGGCATTTTCTGCAAGTCTGACAGACTTATGCTCCTTTTTCAGTATCTCAAAAGAATTCAGCCTGTGGTAGGGCATGGCCCCAGGAGAAAAGGAACCTATGACCACAGGCCACAAGGATCATATGGAATCAGGCTATGCTCTGGATTCCTCAGTGCCACGGAAGACACAGCCTGGCACTTATACACTGGGACCTCCTGGTGCTTATTAAACTTCCTATCATGTCCCCAGGCCAGAAGAAGAAAGAGTTATCCAGGACTGCATGAGCACCCTCAGTGGACTTGGAGCTATAGATGATCTCTCCAAGAAGACCCCAGGAATCTGTGCCACATATCTGGTGCCACCAGAAACCTATGGTGACATTTTCCTGTCTTTATAATAGGAATTATCATGCCTGGGTACTCCTCCTTATACACAGAGGACCAGAGCATACGTTCAGTAGTTCCAGGGAGGAGTCCCAACTTCAGGAAGGCGTTATAAACTCCACAGGGGATTCCAATGTTCCACCAAAGTGAGAACAGTGGACAAGACCCGAGCTACTCAAAGTGGAGCTCTTTGGCGTCATCACTGGCATCCCCTGGAAAATGTGAAAATGGCAAATCCTTAGGCCCTGCCACAGACCCTAGAAACCCAGGAGTATACACACACACCCTCCTGCCCTCTAACACACACACACACACACACACACACACACACACACATACCAACACACATACACACACACATGCCCCCACACACCATATATACTCAGAATGCCTATGAAATACAGACAGTTTTCACTGTCTCAAATTATAGGGAGGAGCCAAGAAAAGTATCAGGCTATTACTTCCTTCACACACAAACACCACATACAGTCAGGTTGCCCATGAAATGCAGGTAGGTGGAACTGCCTCAAAGTATAAGGAGCAGGACAAGGGAGAAGCAGTGATAAGCATCAGACCTTCCAGCCACAAACTGAGATGGATGAATGGGACAACGTCCGTTCAGCTGCTGGTCACAATCATCTGCTGGTCAAGTACAAAGACTCACCACAAACTCACAGAACCTAGCATCTCCTGTAGCTAGAGTTTTCCTGCCTTGCCCAGAGTCAGGACAACTCTTTGTCACCCGCCAGTCCCACAGCCGCTCAGACCCAACCAAGTAAACACAGAGACTTATATTGCTTACAAACTGTATGGCCGTGGCAGGCTTCTTGCTAACTGTTCTTATATCTTAAGTTAATCCATTTCCATAAATCTGTACCTTGGCACGTGGCTGGTGGCTTACCGGTGTCTTCACATGCTTCTTGTCATGGCGGCAGCTGGCAGTGTCTATCTCAGCCTTCTGCTTCCCAGAATTCTCCTCTCTCCTTGTTCCACCTACTTCCTGCCTGGCCACTGGCCAATCAGTGTTTTATTTATTGACCAATCAGAGCAATTTGACATACAGACCATCCCACAGCAATCTCCCACAACCCAACACCTGCGAAGGCCTCTTGAAATGCATGTTGAGAGCTCACATGCTACTGTCCCTATCCTCAGACTGTGATTCAGGCCACAGGCTCTGCTTTTCATTTGGATGAATAAGAATAGCCTGTGTCCCCATCTCACATGTACCCAGGTTCCCAATTCTGTGCACTCAGGAAAATTCGTTTAGGCACCAGGACACCCTGGATTTTCAGCCTCTTGTTTCGCAGGAAAGCTTAGCTACACTTTGTGGGGTCAAGATGGTCAGCAGAGACCTGCACATAATGACTACCTGTTCTGCAAATCCTTGCCTATATAAGTGCCCAGGATTCCATGCAGTTCAATTTGCTCATATGTTATACTCTGTAGCTGAAGGGTGAGTTTCTCCAACTTTGTCATCTGCTGCTTCTGCTCAGTGTAGGTGGAGGTTTGGGTTGGTGACTTCCCAGTAGTCCCTGCAAGAAGATAAAGCAAAGTGAACTTGTACACTTGAATGGCATAGGACCAGGAGAATCCATGCTAGTCCCAAGAGGAAGCCCCAGGAAGAGGAAATCCTAAGGACACACTGAGGGCCCCACAGAGTAGGACAATTATGCTCAAATTGGTTCCACGAGCTAGGTATCTGTCCTCAACCACCATGGGTAGGCATGTGTCTCCCTCTCTAATGCAGTCCACCAGCCCTGGAAAGCAAAAGATAGCCCAACAATGTAGATTTGGAGGACAGTGTCACCTTATATCTGATGTGGTGCAGGTAAGTCCTATTGTCCCTAGAGCTTAGCAGTACTAAGTCCTCATCACATGTATCCAGGACCAAAGTATCTGAATGTCTGAGAGTTTGGTGGATGGTCAGGGGATTTTCCCTCCCTTCTTATTGGCATCCTATTCCCATGGAAACTGATGGAATCCACTAGGATGAAGAGCAGCAACATGCTACCCAGAGAAGGACACCTAATTCATCACCACTTTCCTCCTGCTGACCTTGCTTTCCACTCAGAAAGAGATTAAGGATCTCACAGAAAAGCCACTTCAGGTTTGAAAATTCATGACTCTCCCAAAATAACCATCAGAAATTGTTGACTCTGGGTCTGCTTTTAGGAACCTAAAGAAACAGGATAAGCCCATTCCTTACCAGAAATTCACAGATGATAAGCCCCACTACTGGAAAGCTCAGCTCAAGCTTCACTTTCTCCAGAAAGCTCCCACGCTCCTTCCTACAACTCACAGTGCCATCCCAAGAACCATTTATTTCTCCATGTTTGACACTGAGACTGAAGCCCAGCTTCTTGCACCTTTCTCTGGTCTCCCATTGTTCTCCATTCTCTCTCCCAAGCAGCATTCTCAGTCTTGCTGAAATGTCTATGGGCAGTGTAAGAATACCCTACAGTAACTTGGTATTCCCACAACACAAGTAACATAAAGGAAATGCCAAGGACTCTCCAGAATACAATAGCTCGTCATGAGAAGGAACTATTGGGTTCACCAGCAGTCGCCCAAACATACCTACAAACTACATCTTCTGCAATTCACTGGAAGCCATACTGCCTTTCCCAGGAGCCTTCCCAAAAACACGAGGGAAGACCTTCATCACCTCATTACAAACCCAGGGATCTCTTTGTACTTCATTAGATTATATTCACTACTTCATGTACAGTTGAAGACTCACTTCCAAAAATATCCCAGGAATAGGCTCATCCAGCTCATGAATCCTCTAGTCAATAACACAAGAAAAAAAAAGATTTCTAGGTAACTAAGTAAGGATGGTGGGGAGGAAAGTTCAGTCTCCTGAAAGCAACAAACACATTGTGGAGGATGCACAAGTCTGTTAGTGTGATGGGAGATTGTGGATGTCTTGTCAGAACAATGGTAAGTCCCATAGTTGATGAAAATTGCCCCTGAAATACAGCAGAATTCATTCCAGCCATTGTAGATATCTAAAGTGTGATTAATTAGTGACATGTGAGGCTGAAGATATAAGAACCAGAGTTCTCCAGGGGAGCTCTCAGACACAAGAGCAAAAACTCCCATGAAGAATGATGGGCCATTCCTGCAATAAAGTTTGAAGAAAGATGAATAGCTATTGAGAGGCCACAAACAGATATGCAATGGCATTTACAGAAAATCAAATGTGTCATAATCATGGGGATAGTATGTAGTGTGTCACCACTGTGGAACATCACCTAGAACTATATGAAAGCCAAATTCCTTGACTGGAGACACCTGTGACAATGTGCATGCCCTTAGGAAAGGTGACACAGCCAGCTTAAATTACAACATCCATTGGAGCATGAGAGAGGCAGGCAAAGGGCACAAGAGGACAGATTATTAGGGGTCCTTTACCATAGACCTTTCCCAGAGTCCCACTTCACACTTTTCAATTTACTGATAATCCTGAAATGAAGAACTAGGACCATGTTTGGTTTGGATTGAAAATTCACCAAAAGCCTAGACTGTGGATTCAGAAGTATACTTGGTGGATCGCAGAACAAATGAATGATGTAAGTAAAACTGTCCTTTTAGATGTTATATCACACTGACAAGTCATGCTAGACAAGGTGAGTTATCTCAGTAATACCCAATTCTAGAAGTGAAAGCACAGCAACTTTCCTATACACTACCTCATCTCAGTTAATCCTTACACACTGAAGGATATACAGAAAGTGACTGACAGACGAGACTTTGCCCAGGCAGGTTCTGAAAGCCCAGACTTGAATCTCCCCTCTGTGGATGTCAGTTTCCCATCTCTCTATAGGGAGGTGTGTCTTAGAATTCAGTCGGTCCCCTCTGTCTCCTCTATAGACCAAGTAAGCCTCAAACTCACAGACATCTACCTGCCTCTGCCTTCTGATTGCTGGGATCAAAGGCATGGGCCATCATGTCCTACTTCTGACTTGCATATTTAAAGTGCTTACTGTACAGTGGCCCTGTGCTAGCATTGAGCATGAGCACTAGACAAAAAATCAAACCTCACACTGCTTCCATCTCCCTGGAAGACAGACAGCAAGCAAAATAAAACACACCCAGCTTATATATAGGCTCAGTGTCAGAAGGTCTAAAGATGTTCAGATCAGCTCCGGCCCACAATGACACCAATACACTGATACTTCAGCATTGTCATAGCCGCGGTCATGGGGCTTAAGACAATTCTAGAATAAGAGAAGGTCTTGGGATGAGGTAAGAATTGACCAAGACTTTATACAGAGTAGTGATGACCAGAATGTGTTTTCCTAAAGCATGAATACAGACTTTCACCTCTGGATGATTCCCAAGGCTAGATGACTAGAACTTGAGACTTGGATATTCTGGTCTAGATCCATGTCTGCTGGGCCACTGGATTGAGTGTCAAACTTGAAAATTCATTTGTCTACCAGGTAGTATTTTAAAGATGTCTGAATGAGTTGTAAGACAGTGAAGAAGATCTGGGTAATTTTGTTGTTGTTGTTTATACTATGGTCTGTGTGTGTGTGTGTGTGTGTGTGTGCGTGTGTGTGTTTGTGTGTGTGTGTTATTTGTATGATGTGTTTGTGTGTGATATGTGTGCATATGTGTTTTTCTGAGTGTGAGCATGGGTGTTGTGGTCAGTGGATGGTCTCAGGTATTGCTTCTTCTACCAAGAGACTGGGCCTCTTTGGAATGTATTTTTAGTCTGTATAGGGAGAGGTGTGTGCATGCCATTGCTTGCATGTGGAGATCAAAGGAGAACTTTGGGAGTCTATCCTCTCCTTCCAACTTTACACAAGGACCTACATGACAAGAACTTTAAGTCCCTGAAAAAAGAAATTGAAGAAGATGTCAGAAAATGGAAAGATCTCCCATGCTCATGGATAGGCAGGGTTAACATAGTAAAAATGGCAATCTTACCAAAAGCAATTTACAGATTCAATGCAATCCCCATCAAAATACCAATACAATTCTTCACAGACCTGGAAAGAATAATACTCAACTTTATATGGAAAAACAAAAAACCCAGGATAACTAAAAGAAACCTGTACAATAAAACAACTTCTGGAGGCATCACAATCCCTGACTTCAAGCTCTACTATAGAGCTACAGTAATAAAAACAGCTTGGTATTGGCATAAAAACCGACATGTGGACCAATGGAATCCAATTGAAGACCCTGACATTAACCCACACACCTATGGACATATAATTTTTGACAAAGAAGCCAAAAGTGTACAATGGAAAAAAGAAAGCCTCTTCAACAAATGGTGCTGGCATAACTGGATATCAACGTGTAGAAGGCTGCAAATAGATCCATATCTGTCACCGTGCACAAAACTTAAGTCCAAGTGGATCAAAGACCTCAACATGGCAAGTGTGAAGCTTACTCCCAACACTTACCTGGTGCATCAAGAGGCACCCTTAAACACACATCGACCGCCAGGAGTGTCTTCTCAATTCTGCATGTCATCAGATGACCCTAATCTGCATTGTCATCCAGGATGAGGTATGAGAGACCTGCTCTAACCCTGACAATAAGTGATGCTGGAGCAGGATCTTGAACCCACCAATGCCTTGCATGAATGCCTGGCGTCCTAAGACAATTACAATGCTTACAACATAAGCTTGTCCCTACTGGTCTCCTGAAATTTCTCTCCTTGCTTGCGGGCGATTCAGTCAAACTAACACAGCATACATAACTAAAAGGACAAAAGTCAAGTCCAGGGTCTGGAGAGAAGGCTCCTCCATTTTGAGTAGTTTCTCTCCCAAAAACAAACAGAACAGCTAAAAAGCCTCTTTAACTCCAGGTTCATTTGGAATCTGATGCCTTCTTCTGGCCACTTGCGGAATTACATGCACTACTCTAAGTCAATGGTTTTCAGGTAATTGTAGAGGGAATAATATTTATCTACAAGAAAAATCTTTGGAGCATACCAAAGAAATATGGTACAGGAAGATGAGGAGGAGGCCTCTGTGGCAAGTCAAGGTGTCTGAGAGGCAAGATAGGCTGACTGAAGATTTGTGTCCCTTCTCTGCTCTGGGTGAGTGGTGACTGCATACTCAATGGTCATTGGCTCACTGTGTCTTCTGATGCCCTGTCTTGTCCTCATCCTCATTGCCTGCTACCACTTTCTTTCCACCTTTGCCTAACTTTTCTCAGTTATCATTTTCCTTGAAGGTAGGACTGCATTTTATTTGTTGAGGGATTTTGACTTACACTGTGGTTCTAGATGCATCTAAGTTCATCAGAACTTCCCTAGCCATGCTGTGGTGTGAGAATGGGGCTGTCGCAATGTACACCCTATGTTCCTGAGGGTCTAAATCACTCACTACATTCTGTGTCTGTAGCACTCAGTATCTGCCTTTCTTCAAAGTTCTTCACTCTGAGTTAAAATCAGCCTCATGGAGGGTTGGGAGCAATGAGGATTCTCAGACATTGCTGGTGGTATAACATGATATAGCACAGTGAGAAGCCACAGACTCTTCTTCAGAAAGTTAAACTGCAGTTCTCAGTTGAACCAGTGATTCTAGAACATGAAGTAGGTGTCCAAGGAGAAGCTAGGGGACATTAGTGTTGTAGCAGCATTCGTCAGAGTAGCCTCAAAGTAGAAACTATCTAGATGTCTATCATTCACTGAGAGAAAAAGTATAAATTGATTGAGCCCCTCCATGAATTATTGTTCAGCATGAAATAATACAGGCAATAATTTGGCCCTGATATAGTCAGCTTTTTGTTGCTCAAAGAAATCATTGACACGATCACCTTATAGGGAGGAATTGTTGATTTTGACTTCTGGTTGTTGAGATTCTCCAGGTTCCTGGGCTTGTCGGTTTTCTAGTTTCCTGAGCTCATTTGCTCTGACGTGAGGCAGCCTGTGGTAAAGGGAGCTCCTTTTGGAGGAAGTTTATCACCTTGGGGTCAACTGGGAATTAGTGAATAAGACCAGTGAGCTGGTCCAGTTGTCCTATGCTGGGGAACATTCCTATACTACACAGTCTGGGGAACTTCCTAACCAGGGTTGGCTAACCAATCAGTACCCCAGAGGTCCACATGTCTGTGCATTAGTTTTACAGGAGAGGCAGTTCAATGATTGAGTTGCCTGTTTCTCATGGCCACTGTATCCATCTCTCATCCTACAAAAGTTAATATTTTTCTAGTAGTATTCCTGGTGATGGTTCATATATTAACATTAGCTGGGAAATTAAACATGTTACTGCATTAGAGTGTGCTTTTATGTGTGCAGACATGTACTTGTGTGTGTTCATGAATTTATGTGTGTGCATGTGAGTGAGCAAGCCTCCACTGAGAACATAATCTTCTAAAGAACAGGCTCAAGAGAGCCTGGATGAAAGACTGAAGGACTTGCTGAAGCAGAAGGAGCTGGTCACCTAGCAAGAGGACTTGGCAGAAAAGCTGCAATGTCTGTGAGATGAGGTGGTAGCTCAAGCTTGGAGGAACAGTTAGAACCCTGTAGGTCACATGTCCCTGGATCTCTGTCCTTTTGGGGGATTCTTCCCATCTGGATGGCTCCCAGCCAGAACCAGGGAAAGAACACCTCAGGGTATTGTGCTGGCTCAGTCAATAAGAACTTCTCCAGGAAACACTATGTTGGATCCTCAGTGTTTCTGGGGAGTGTGTACCCCTTATTCCCTTCTGAGATCTCTGGTATCTTCTCAGTACCTTGTCCCCTGTTTCTCTCCACAAATCTCCCTATGTCAGGCCTCAACCTAGCAGGAGGAGGGGTAGTTGTGTAGGACAGTGTGTGCTCCTGCTACTTGATTTTCCTTCCAGAACATCACCTTTAGAGAAAAGATCCTACCTTTGGGCAGATCTGCATGCAGCACAGTCCTGCAGATTATAGGCTCTCTGCAGTGTGCATCTGTTTCCCATGAAAAGACTTTTCTTTCTATTAAAAGAAGATTTAGGAGTTGAGTTGAACTGAGGCTGGTTTCTGTGCTGTAGAAATAATCAGATCCTTCACTGCTCTTACTTTGCAGGCTCTGCTATAGGGTCTACATTCAGTTTCCCATGTGCTCACCTTTACCTGGTACCTCTTCAAGGCCATTCCTATCTGCCCTGAACTGTAACTCAGACCTTGCTACACTGTTATTTTTTCCAAATAATGTATTTTAACAACCAGGGAATGACCTCAGCTGAAAGGTCATGCTGGGTTGTCCAGCTGACTAGAGCTGGTTCAGGCTCAATAGCTGACATGGTATTTCCCCACCAGGCCTGTTCCCTAACTGCCTTCCTTCTCTAGGTCAGAAAATCTTCAATCTGAGTTGAAACAGTCCACAGCCCAGGATGAGATCTCCCTGCAGACAGAGCTGTTGTCGCAGGAGCAATAAGTGTCAAAGGCAAGTGATCCCCCATTTGCATCCCATCGCCAGCAAACACGGTGTTGGTGGGGGACTGAGTGCTCCTGACCTTGGCTTCCAGTGTGAATAGGTCATGATTTTTTTCTACCTTTGGACCAGCCAGTTTGCTTCTGGCTCTGATTGCCTTTCCTTCTCCCATAGCAGGTCTTTCAAGAACTGAGGAGGCCAAAGAACCCGTAGATGCTTTGAAACCATGAAGTCCTCCACTCTCATATCAAGGCCTCCTCAGAAGACATCCCTTATAGCTGTGATCTCACCGTTGAGGCAAATACCATTGACCTCCAGTTGATCCAGCCCCAGTCAAGAGGTCTGTTAAATCAGTACTCCTGAAGGAAGGAAAGCATCAAAATTGAACTTGAGACAGAAAAACCTGAGACAATAATTTTGGAAACCCTGACATTCAACAGCAAATCGACCCTGATAGGGGGACAACAACATGGAGGGTAGAGATATTGGTGAGCAAGTCATTTTCTGACAGTTTAATGTGAAAGGCTTTGGAGACAGCAGCAATAGGAACCAAATCATACTCCAGAGTGAAATCATGTTATAGAGCTCACCACTGACACTAGCATGATAAGTGTGGCCATTGCAGTGTGTGTCACCAAGAATAATGATAATAGACAATGTGCCTGGTGCTGCTTTAGAAGCTTTCAACATCCATGGCTCTCAAAATGGGATCTAGCCTTCCCCAAATCATCAAGCAGAATGGACTTCTCCATTTCTCTAGAACAAGAGCTCAGGCATGCAGTTGCTGACTCAGGCTTGTATTTGGGACCTAGCTTCTGTAGTAAGAGGTTGGGTTTTTGATAAGAACTCCTCCACCAAAACACTGGAAGGATGGTCAAAGGTACTGTCGGCCAGCAGCCCCTTCCCATGTCCAAAATGCAGCCTCCAGAAGAGGATTCAATAGTCAAATTTACCAACTTTTCCTTTTGGGCGTGTGTTTATTGTCACTCATTATTTGACTTATTATTTCATTTCTGACATAAATCCGTTTAAGTTATCCTTCTTACAGGTGAAATTTCACTATGGACATAGAATCCTATTCATGGAGGGTAAATGTTCTTTGCAATAAGCTGAGGTTTATATGTTCCCATTCTGGCTCGATGTGATGGCTAATCTTGGCTGTCTACTTGACACATAGATGAGGATTGGATTCTATCAAACTGGCTTGCAACCATGATTCCTTGGCATTTTCTTGTTGCTAACCAGTGGGGGATGGCTCAGCCCTCTGTGTGTAGTGCCATTCCTAGGCAGGTGATCCTGGGCCTCAGAGGAAAGCTAGCTGAGCAGAGCAGTAAACAGCATTCTTTGTGGTTTCAAACCCCTGCCTTGGGATCTTGCCCTGGCTTCCTTTGATGATAGACTTCAAACTGTGAGATGAATAAACCCTTCACTTTCCCAGATTGGCTTTTTAGACTTTCATCACAATATAAACTTAACTAGAACACTTGCCATATTCTCAAGGTATGCTCTCATATCCATCCTTATCCTTCCAGCCTGTAGCTCTTTTTTCAACAATTACAAAATTTCTGGACACTGTTGCAATATCTACTCTATCATTCACCCACTGCTTAAATATCTCTATTAAAGTATTTTTTATTTTTTATCTCATATGTCATCTTTCTCTCTAATATGACATGTTTCCCTACTTTACTCTTTTACAATTATCTCTGGATGTTCCTGCCTGTTCCACTTAAAAAATTATCCTTTTCCCAATAATAGAACATCTTTGGTCACATTATTAAGTTCCACAGAAATGGGTGATGTATGGTATTTACATTTCAGTATCTATTGCATTAGTATTATTAATTTAGCAAAATTGACCTTTTATATTACCTACTTATCCACAATACTTTTAAAACTTCCATTCTTTTAAGTCTTTAGCATCTTTCAGAACATCAGCTTTGAAGGTCTTGCATGTATTTAGGATTGCTTTTGAGTACTTTATAGCAATTTTATTAATGGCAAGCTGACTGAGTCCTTAGCCCTCCCTATGTGGAGAAAAATCTGTCATCAAAGACTGTTGATGTCAAGCTGTTCCTGACAGACTACACCAAAAATCATTTTTCATTCTCCAGGCCAGTGTTGAAGCTGATTCCATGTCGTGCACAAGTGTTGCTGAAGATAATGCACCACAGACATCTCCACAGTCCCTCATTCCTCCTGTTCGTCATTTTCCCTTCCATATTCAAAATCAATAGATATTTCTCCAGTTCTCACCTTGAACTGAAGTGCCAGGTCCTGAGAAACGGTTTATAGGAGGTATCTGAGTCATCTTTGATGTTCCTTGATACTCAGATGCTGCCCACATATTTGTGGGGTCTCTAGTAAGCACACAAGTGTCTGTATGCTGAAAGAATCAAATAGTGACCAAGAAATTACAGGATCATCAGTGTGTGATAATTTATCAAAGGCTTCCCAAGGGCCACAAAGTTTGCTCTAGGAAATGTCTCATTGTTAGTCCAAGAGAAGGCTTGACCTACAAAGCCAGAATATTAAGTCAGAATATTAATTGCACAGAAATGGGTGATTTATTTTATTAAAATTATCAAATTTAAGATTTAGAGAATCAAATTAGAACACTGTATGTGTTGGGTGAATGGAAGTGTGTGTGTGTGTGTGTGTGTGTGTGTGTGTGTGTGTGTGTGTGTGTGTGTGTGTGAAGGCAGGCATTCACATCCCACAGCTTACATATTGTGAGGATCAATTTTATGACAAAAGCTAGAGTTCAAAGAGGAGGGAGCAACATCTAAAAAGTTTCTCCATATGATCAGAGTGTAGGTAAGCCTGTCGGGTATTTTTCTAAGTATTGATTGACATGGGAGGGCCTAGACCATTGTGGGTGGGGCCATTCCCTGGATGGGGTTCTGGTTTCTACAAGAAAAAAAGGCTGAGCAAGCTGCAGTGAGTAAGCCAGAAACAGGACCATCCGTGTGCTCTGCATCACCTCCTGCCTCCAGGATCCTGTCCTGTTTGAGTTCTGGTCCTGACTTCCTTCAGTGATGAACAGTGATGTGAAAGTGTAAGTCAGATAAACACGATCTTTCTCAACTTGCTTTTAGTCATGGTTCTTCATTGAAGCAACAGAACCCTGACTGGGACACTGTGCATATCAGAGGACATCGTTCAGGAGTTGGCTCTCCCCTTCTACCATGTTGAGGCAGGTATCTCTTGTTTCTAGGATGTACTGTGTACTCTAGTCCAGCTGGCCTTCTAGCTTCCAGGCATTTTGCATTCTCATCCCCACATAACTCTGCCATGATTAAGGAATCACAGATGTGTGCCACTGTTCTGTATTTTAGGTGATTTCTAAGGGTTGAACTAACCAGACTTGTACAGACAATGTGTGTACTAGTATCCCCCAGTATTCCAAAAAGCCCTTGCTTTTAAAACTTAAAATATTTTTAAAGTCCATAGTCCCTTAGAAAAAAAGTCTCTTAATTGGGTCTGGTAAAAACAAACCAAAAACTTTACATATTTTCTTATACCACAAAGAAGAATGGAGCACAGAAATATTCAGATGGGAGCATTACCAAAATTCAACTTCATTTATTAAATCCCTACAGTCCAATATTCAGCATCTGATACAAATGTGTAGCTGGAAGTTTCTCCAGTCCCACCAAGGCCTGAGGTCCTGCAGCTGCTTATAAAATAATCACTCAGAGGCTTGATATTAATTGTAAATTATATGGCCTATGGCTCAGGCTTCTTAATAGCTAGCGCTTATAACTTAACTCAACCCATAACTATCAGTCTCATGTCTGGCTCATGTCTTTCCTGCTAAGTTTTCTCTTTTCCCTGTTTCTTTTAGATTTTCCCACCTGGCTCCATCCTGCTCTGCCATCGGTCACCTTCCCTTAACCATAGCATTCCCCAGGTGCTTGCTCACTTCAGAGAACTCAAACATCCTACTCAATGATCATGACCAAATTCCTTGGCATGCTTTATTTTTCATATTATTGGGTATGGATGTGAGGAGGGTAAGTGCCAATTTTAGGCAGGGTTTGTAAAGTGAGACTTCAATTCAACATGGGTGAATTACTGAAAAAATTCTTATGAAGCAGAGAGATATCTCTAGGTTTGGAAGGAGGAGATGCTGAGTGACTTCCCCTGTGTCACAGGAGAGACTCCTGGAAAGGAAACCACAGCTTCTCGTCAGTTCATGGAGAACTAATTAGCAAGGAGGCAAAGGCTGTGCCCCATGATATCAGCAGACCCTTTGCTGGACATTCTGTTGTATCTTGGACAGCTCTTGGAATCCCAGTGATGTCACTAGTGTTGTAGCAACACTGACTGCCTTGAGGTCACTTGTTCAGTGACCACAAGCTTGGCCCCTAGACATGCTTTCCAGACTCAGAGGTCTGCTTGGCAGAGGGAATGGACAGCATGGAGAGACCAGAGTGAGACAGAAGGAAGCTGGCCCTGGGTCTCCCTAGAAAACATGGAGAAAATGGTCCTGGGGAAGAGGCAGTGAGTTTTGGGAAGGGGCTGGGGAGCTTTCTCAATGTGGTTGGCTTCAGCTTTCCAGAGCAAGGGCTCAAGAACTGGGAAGTTCTTGGAAGGAGGCACAGAGGAATTAATGAGATTTCTGTACCATGACTGTTTTTCCCAGCCACTGGAGTCCTTTAGATATGTGCCAGTGATAATAGGGAAAGGAGAGTACCCTGGAAAACCCTGAGGTTCTCATACTTGACATCACAATCACTAGTATGGCATGATAGATGAGGACATCATGGGAATAGGAAGAGGCAGGGTGCTAGGGATTCTCTAATGAATCCACAAGGATGACCCCACCTGGGAGAGCTGGCAGTGGTCTAGAGGGTGCCTGGACTGGTCTACTCTGGTGACCGGTCTAGTGAATACCCTAACCGCCACCATAGAGCCTGTGTCCAGTGACTGATGGAGGCAGATGCAGAGATCCACGGCCAAGTGCCAGGCTGAGCTACAGGAATCCAATTGATGAGAGAGGGGAGGGATTTTTTTTTTTTTTTGCAGGCAAGGGACTTCAATAACATGATAGGAAGACGTGCAGAGATGACTGGCCACACTAGTGTAAGTCCCTAAACTGTAGACTAGTGGCTGTGGAGCCCCCATGGGACTGGACTAGGCACTCTGGATATGGAAGATGGTTGTTTGGCTCTAACTGTTTGGGGGACATCCAGGCAGGGGGATCGTAATCCATCCCTGGTTCATGGGCAGGCTTTTGGGAGCCTGGTGCCTGTGGTGTGATGCCTTGGGCAGCCTTGGTGCAGTGGGGAGGGGCTTGGACCTGCCTAGGCTCTGTGCCTGGCTCTGCTGACTCCCCATGGGAGACCTTGATTTGGGGGCTGTGGGGCTGTGGGGTGGCTTTGGAGGGAGAGTTGGGGGTGTGGGAGGAGGGAGGAGGTGGGATCTGTGGGTGGTATGTAGAATGAGTAGAAAATTTCTTAATAAAGAAAAATTTTAAAAAAAATTAAAAGAAAAGATTTCTCAGATCCAGAAACTTCACCCAGAATGGACTCTTAGTAAGCTATGGGCTCTGAGTGACAATCAGGTAGTGTGTTTCCCAGTTGTGGTAAATACAGCGTTAAAAAAAAGGGGGGTCTTAGCAAATAACAGAGGTTCTGCTACTGTAATAATGCACTCAATAATGCAGTCAGTTGACTAATAAATGAAATATATATGAATGAGAAAGGCACATGAAAACAAAATACTGTTTTGTTTTTTGTTTGTTTGTTTTTAGGAAATGAGTTTATTTCAGTTTACAGTCCATCATTGAGAGAAGTCAGGGCAGGAACAAAAGCATGGACTGAAGCAGGAACCAGGGAGGAATGCTGTTTGGTGGCTTGCTCAGCTAGCTTCATTACACAGCCCACAATGGACTAGGCTACCCTAAGTCAGTGGAAATCAAGACGTCCCACACAGACATGCCAAAGGGCATTCTGATCCATGTAGGCTCTAGATTGAGATTCTCATCATCATTGTTGCTGGGCTGTTTCAAGTGGGCAGATGAAGTGAACTAGGACTCTGCATTCCTTGTCAGCATGACTGACACACACACACACACACACACACACACACACACACACACACACACACATCACCTGAATGCCATAATCATTTATTTCTTGTTCTCCAAATTTTTGTGTTAATATCATAATATAAAATGCAGTATACACTTTTAAAACTCCACACACTTTAAAACTTAAAACATTTCTAAAGTCCAAGGTCCCTTAGGAAAAAAATCTCTTAATTGGGTCTGGTCAAACAAACCAAAAAAAAATTAGGTATTTTCTTATTCCACAATAGAAGAATGGAGCACAGAGATATTCACATGGGAACATTACCAAAACCCAGTTTTAAATATCAAATTCCTACAGCCCAGTGCCCAGCATCTGATACTCAGGTGATATTCTGTGCTTCAAATAGATGGGGCATTTCTCCATCTCCAGCTCCGCTGCATGCAACACATGCAGTGCAGCTTTTCTCAGGGTTAGTCTGGCCCCACTCCATATCTGTGCTTCCCCTCAGTAGATGGACCATGGTCTTGCCATCTGCAGTACTCTGTGGCACTATTTTTACTTCCTCTTCCACAGGGTTCCCTAAGTCCTGAGGGGAGGAATTGGAGTGGATATGTTCTGTTTAGGGTTGTGTTCCAAGATCTCTTGCTCCCTTCTTATAATCTACTGAGGGTCTCTGTATTTGTTCCCATCCGCTGCAGGAGGTAGCTGCTCTGATGAGGGCTGAGAAAGGCATTATCTTTGTCACAGCAGAATATTGTTAGGAGTCATTCTATTGCTATGCTCCTTAAGCACAACAGTAGTATTTGGTTTTCGCTGTGGTCCCTGGCCTGTCTAGTCTCAGGTCTTGTCCACCCACACAGTGCTGGGTATGGTTTCCATCTCATGAAATGGCCTTTAATCAAGTCAGATATTGGTTGGTTTCTCCCACATGCTTTGTTCCACTACTGCACCAGCATATCTTGGATGTGGTCACTAATAGCTGGGCTGGTGTTTACCTTTCTCCTTTGATAGTGAGCAGAGTACCTTCCAGCGCCATGAAATCTAGTCCATAAGTGGTGAGGGCTCTAGGGAGACACCAGCTTGACTTCTCCATGGTCAAAGAGTTGTGTCATTATCATCTTCAGGAACAGCACCTTGCTGTCAGTTTATGGAGAGCAACCAATAGCCTTGCAATACTTTGGGTTGTTTGGGATCACCATTGGAACACTTTCACCTACAACTTGACTAGATATGACCCATTGCTAGTACTGCAAGCTTAATTTGGTAACAAGAGATATCCAATTGGGGCTCTGTATCTACACTCTGGTTTCTGTTTGTTTTAATTATGTTTATTTGGGGTTTTTGGGGAGGAGTCTTCCTTCCTTCTTTCCTTCCTTCCTTCTTTCCTTCTTTCCTTCCTTCCTTCCTTCTTTCCTTCCTTCCTTCCTTCCTTCCTTTCTTTTTTTTTGAATAGGATTTCTCTGTGTAGCTTTGGAGCCTCTCATGGAACTCACCCTGTAGCCCAGGCTGGCCTTGAATTCACAGAGATCCACCTGCCTCTGCCACCCGAGTGCTGGCATTAAAGGCATGCACCACCACCACCCAGCTTTCAGTATTTTTGGAGTATCTCCCTTTTCATTTCTGATTTAGTTAATTTTGGTGCTCTCTCTTGGTCTTTTGGTTAATTTGGCTAGGGGTTTGTCTATCTTGTTGATTTTTTTCAAAGAACCTACTCTTTGTTTCATTGATTTTTTGTATTGCTCTCTTGTTTTCTATTTCGTTGATTTCAGCCCTCATTTTGATTATTTCCTGGCATCTAGTTCTCCTGGGTGAATTTGTTTCTTCTTGTTCTAGAGCTTTCAGTTGTGCTGTTAATTCATTAGTGTAGCAGGAATCTTAAAAGTTCTTATTAATAAAATCAAACCCGAGCCGAGTTATTGGGGTCCATGCTGGTAGATCAGAGAGACAAACAAGCCACAGCTATCTCACCTTGCCAGTTCCTCCGCTGGTCTTGTCTCCTCAGACTGGAGGCCTCTGGGTCCTCATCCGAAATGGGTCTCAGCTGAATTACTGCTCAAAAGCCTGAATGCTTAACCAGCCACATGCTTAACCAGCCAAAGCCTAACCAGGCCAAAGCTTCTAGTTTCTGGTCCTTATATATCTTTCTGCTTTCTACCACCACTCCCTGGGATTAAAGGCTGGCTTTCTGGGATTAAAGGCGTGTCACCATGCTTGGCTATTTCCAATGTGGCCTTGAACTCACAGAGATCCAGAGGGATTTCTATCTCTGGAATGCTAGGATTAAAGGTGTGAGTGCCACCATTTTCTAGCCTTTGTATCTAGTGGCTGTCTGTTCTCTGACCCCAGATAAATTTATTAGAATACACAATACCACCACATTTCCTCTCTTTTTGTCTAAAATTAAAAAAAGCTTATAACTAATACAAGAAAAAACTATCCAATAAGTATATACAATATATACAGCCAAAACTTACATTAATGATGTCTAGTCCATTAACATGACAGATTCATAAGAAAACTCCATTATATATATTAACAATGTCCAGTCCAGTAACATCTGACAAACTCAGACCAAAACATTTTCATTACTTATCTTATTTAAAATAAGTAGTTCCTTTTTAAAAGTAGATTCCATAATCTCCCTTTTTATCTTATCATATCCATATTCTTTCTCTTTTCTTTTCATAATAGATTCATTAGTCTACCTTTTGTCATTTTTATATCTTCCCCTTTTTCTTCAGTGTAGATTCAGTGATCTACCTATTTATCCTATTATTTCTTTATCTTTTTTCTCAGAGTAGATTCGATGATCTATCTCATATCTATATTCTCTTTTTATCTTTTTTCTCAGAGTAGATTCAATGATCTATCTCATATCTATATTCTCTTTTTCTTTTTGCTTTCTAGGGGTGAAGATATCTTTAGGGAATCTTGAAAAGAAAATTTTTGGGTTAATCATCAAGTCCTGTATCATTTGTCCAGTCTCTGCATAATAGGAAAGTTCAGGGCTTGTTTCAAGTCCTTGTTTGAGTAGTCTGTCAGGCTAGATCATCTCAACTAGTCCTCTCGAAATTGTCCTGACCAGTTTGTAGTCCAAAGTCGATTTTTCCATGGTGTTAATCGGCTTAATGGCTTTACCATAGTCCATGTGGAATCATTGTTGTAGGATCCTGTCGTCTTTTTGAAGATTTCAAAGTCACTGTTAGGCATGGTCATGGTTTCCTGCAGACTTTTTTTTTTTTTTTTTTTTTTTTTTTTGCCTCCTCTGTGGTTTGGAGCAATCACAGTCTGATAAATGTCTGTCTCTCGAAACCATGAACATTCTTCCCTAGAACAGAAAATCTTCACAGCAATTTTTCCCCACCATTTGTCTTGCCAAAATTTTCCAAACTGACCTTTGCTGATGCTTTCTTGTAACACGATGGTCCTGGCAATTCTTCTCTGAACCAGCAGCAGTAAACCCTTCGTCCCAGGTAGCAGCATCACCGCAGTCACCAACACGATGAGAAGGAGCTGGCAATGTGGAGCAGTAGCCACTGTTTCCATGGTCCCACCACTGTTTGTGGTTCAGTCCAGGCCAAAGCTTCTCCTAGGCCTCCTAGGCCGGCCTCAAACTCGGGATCCTCCTGCCTCTGTCTCCTTCAGCAAATCCTACTGGTGTACGCCACCACAACTGACTGAGTGTAGTTTGGGCCTGAGCTGGGGCTCACAAGGCCACAGGCAAACAGCTTTTTCATGAATTCGCAACACGAACGTTGGGAGCCAGATGTTGCAGGAATCTTAAAAGTTCTTATTAATAAAATCAAACCCGAGGCCAGTTATTGGGGTCCATAGATCAGAGAGACAGAACAAACCACAGCTATCTCACCTTGCCAGTTCCTCAGCTGGTCCTGTTTCCTCAGACTGGAAGCCTCTGAGTCCTCATCCGGAATGGGTCTCAGCTGAATTGCTGCTGGAAAGCCTGAAGCTTAAACAGCTACATGCTTAACCAGGCCAAAATCTTCTAGCCAAAATGCCTCTAGTTTCTCGTCCTCACGCCTTATATATCTTCCTGCTTAACCAGCCCAAAATGCCTAACCAGCCAAAACCTTCTAGTTTCTGGTTCTCATATATCTTTCTGCTTTCTACCACCACTCCCTGGGATTAAAGGCTGGCTTTCTGGGATTAAAGGCGTGTCACCATGCTTGGCTATTTCCAATGTGGCCTTGAACTCACAGAGATCCAGAGGGATTTCTATCTCTGGAATGCTAGGATTAAAGGTGTGAGTGCCACCATTTTCTAGCCTTTGTATCTAGTGGCTGTCTGTTCTCTGACCCCAGATAAATTTATTAGAATACACAATACCACCACACATTAGTATGGGATTGCTCCATCTTCTTTATGTGTGCATTTAGAGCTATGAATTTTCCTCTTAGCACTGCTTTCATAGTGTTCCATAAGTTTGGTATGTTATACTTTCATTTTCATTGAATTCTAGGAAATCTTTAATTTCTTTCTTTATTTCTTCCTTGACCCATTGATGTTTCAGGTGGGCATTATTCAGTTTCCATGAGTTTGTGGGTTTTCTATAATTTTTGTTGTTGTTGAGGTCTAACTTTAAGTCATGGTGGTCTGATAAAACACAGGAGGTTATTCCAATATTTTTTTGTATCTGTTGAGATTTGTTTTGTGTCCAAGCATGTGGTCAATTTTTGAGAAGTTCCATGGGGTGCTGAGAAGAAGGTTATATTCTTTTGTGTTAGGATGGAATGTTCTGTAGATATCTATTAAGTCCATTTGAGTCATAACATCTGTTAGTCCTTTATTTCTTTGTTAAGTTTCAGTCTGGTAGATCTGTCTTTTGGTGAGAGTAGTGTGTTAAAATCGCCCACTACTAATGTGTGGGGTTTAATGTGCGTTTTAAACTTTAGTAGTGTTTCTTTTATGAATGTGGCTGCTTTTGTATTTGGAGCATAAATGTTTAGAATCGAGACTTCATCTTGGTGGATTTTGCCCGTGATAAATATGTAGTGTCCATCCTGATTTCTTTTGATTGATTTTAGTTTGAAGTCTATTTTATTAGATATTAGGATAGCTACACCTAATCAATACCTGTCCACAAACCCAGCCCTACAGAAAGCACTAGAATCATTCCATGCATTCCCCAAGAGAGAAGGACCACTTCCTTCAAAATGGGCTCCCTTTACCACATGTTGCCTCAATCAGAACCCAAAGCAAAGAGCTCAAGAAACTACAAAATCTCCATAACCAGGATCCAAAAGAATCAGTTCCTTCCAGTGAGATGTTTGTGCCAGGGAATTATTTGAGTAACAAATGGCTGACTAAGTCAGTACCAAATTATTTTATGTATTACTTTATGCTGAACAATATTCCATGGAAGAGCTCAACCACAGTGTACTATTCCACTCAGTGAATGATGGGCATCAGGAGGCTGCTCCCTGGAGTGCTGATAAAACCTTGAAGTACCCTAGCTATGTTGGGACCTGTGGACATCTACTTCATGTTCTAGAATCACTGGGTCACCTGGGGATTGCAATTCAACACTGAAGACTTGTGAGTAGCTTCTCACTGTGCTCTACCATTTTACACTACCAGCAATGTCTGAGGGTCCTCATTTCTCCAAACCTTCCATGAGGCTGATTTTAACTCAGAGGAATCAACTTTGAAGAAAAGCAGTTACTGAATGTTACAGACACAGCACATGGGGAGTCCTATACCCTCAGGAGCCTAAGTGGGGTACACTGAGACAGCCCCATTCTCACACCACAGCATAGCTAGACAACTTCTGCTGGACTGAGATGCAGTTGGAAGCACACTGCAAGTCAGAATCTCTCAAGAACTAACATCCAGCCCAAGCTCCAAGGGCAAGGTTAACTGAGCCAAGGTTATGGAAAGGGGAAAAGCAAGTGGTAGCAGACAATGTGGATGAAGACAAAACAGAATACAGAGAAGACACAGCAAGCCACCTGACCATTGAGTTTACAGTCACCATTCACCCAGAGCAGACAAGGACACAAACCCTCAGCCAGCCTATCCTGCCTCTCAGACACCTTGATTTGCCACAGTGACCTCCTCCTAAACTTCATGTACCACATTCCTTTGGTTTGCTTCCAGGATTTCTGGGCAGATAAATATTTTTTGCCTCTAAAAATATCTGAAAACCACTGAAGTACAGTGGTTTCGTCCCTTTGTTCTAGTGAGCTAGGCGGACATGTGGAAAGTTGGGCAGGAGCATACAATATTTGATGGATGCCAAGTGTGGGGGCACAGTACTTTTTCAGCAAAGTTGGTTACATCATCATTAAAGATAAGTAAGTGAACATACAAATATGTAGAAATAAAAACAGAATCCTAGGCAGCCACCGCCAGGAGAAGCAGCATGTAGAGACTCTGGTAAGCCACCAGCCACGTGGCAAGGTATAGATTTATAGAAATGGGTTAATTTAAGATAAAAGAGCAGTTAGCAAGAAGCCTGCCACGGCCATACAGTTTATAAGTGATATAAGCGTCTGAGTGATTATTTTATAAGTGGATTGTGGGACTGCGGGGCTTGGGGAACCTGGAGAGAAGCCCTCCAGCAACAGTCTCTACAAGCATCTGTTCATGGATCAAGTGAGAAATGGGAATTCTCCCAAGAAAGGAGGGCTGGATATCTTCCTTTCTCCTTGAAGATTAGTAGATAATCCAAACTGTGAGTGAGGGAGGCAGATAAGCCAGAGAAACTAAGCTAAGTGGACTAAAGAAATAGATGTCCTGTGTATTTGGGGTTAGTGAGGAGTAGCTTAAGCTTATGGGGATGGACCAGTAAGAGGAAGACACACATGTGCTGACCTTAAGGCTGGTTGTTGTCTCATAGTCACTTGTACACAAGTGCAAACATCCCCACAAAGACACATCTGGTTGTTGGTCTCTCAGTCACTTATACACAAGTGCAAACATCCCCACAAAGACACATCTGGTTGTTGGTCTCTCAGTCACTTGTACACAAGTGCAAACATACCCACAAAGACACATCTAGTTGCACCTACTTTGTATTTTGTGCCATCTGCTTCCACTTGCCACAGAACTGAGCAGCTTAAGGAAGATACAAGGCTAAGCCAGGGAACTCTGTATGCCTGAATCAGCCAGCAGGTACTACTACTGTAAGCAGGAGGGATGGGCTGACAAGTGATACTTCCTAATAGTCTTTGTTTTCCTCCTATCATTGCAACCTTTGAAACCACAATGAACTGCCAGACGGTTACTGTAAACACAGGATACAGGTTCTGTGCCCGGTCCTTCTTGTCCAAAAGTTCTAAGTATCTAGGACTTTGTATGTTCTGTGACATGTACATGAGAAGGTGAAAGTGAGCTTGAACCTGATAGGGTATTCTCACTTGGAAGACAGAAACACGAGACAACAGGTATTGAATTTACTGCCTGCCTCTGCCTCTTGAGTGCTGGGATTAAAGATGTATGCCAGCACTGCCCAGCTCCTTTCACCTCTTTTATTGGCCTTTAGTTCAATATTATTCTTTTTTTCTTTCTTTTTATTTTTTGAGACAGGGTATCATGTGGCTCAGACTTGCCTCAAACTCACTCTCACTATGTACCTAAGGATGACCTTGAACATTTGTGTCTTCTGCCTCCACCTCCCAAGTGCTGGGATTACAAGTGTGCACCACTACACTTGGCTTCCACTGTTATTTATTTAGACAGGGTCTCCCTATTTCAGAGCCTAGACTGCTCTAGAACTTACTATGTAGCTCAGGCTGGCCTTGAACTTACAATGTGCCTGCTCCAAGTGTTCGGGTTGTAAGAACAAACCACCACACCAGACTATTAAAGAATCTTTGATTATTGGAGTAACAAATATGTCACTTCTGAAATGCCTGGGCTGGATAGTTGTTATATGTCAAGGAAGCCTAGTTGGTCCTCAGAAAATTTCTCTTTGGAACAGAGTTGGAACCTTCCTAGGGATAATTATTAGGGAGAAAGAGTTTTCTGTCCCTCTTATATTACCTGTTATAATATAGGTAAGTTTTTCTTTTAGCTAAGAATGAGTACATCCTAGAAAAAGTGAAAGCTGACCTTCTTTACATCTGAAATACAGATGTCCTGGATTCTGTTAGTAGAATGGGTCGTTCCCTGTCCCCACAACTCTCAGGGAACCAGCAGACTCTTGATATTATATTAAACTTGTTATTGCTCACTGTCTAAAGCAGTTTTCCTAAGGAGAGCTTAGATATATTAAAGGGTTTAGTGATCTTTCCCGTCTCTTGGCTGAGGTTTGTGGGCATTGCAATTTACTAAGACATTGGAGCTGGGGACAATCAGAGCTAGTTGTAGTGCATTGCAGCTCCAGGGTTCATTTATAAGGACAGCTTTACTTAAGTCATCTGAGAACAATCAGTCAATGGGATGCAGCCTAGGACCAGGCTAACTAGTGGATCATATGCTTTACACTTGAATAAATAAATATAGTCACATACCAAAAAAAAAAAAAAAAAAAAAAAAAAACCGGAATTCTAGCCCTGCACAGTCACCGACCTGCCGGTCACCCCTGCCTCCGGGATTTTCACCAAGTGTGCAAGATGGAGACCTGAGATAGAGACTTCTGAGTTTCCACCAGGAAAGATCAAATGTGTGAGCCTTCAGGATTCTATTGCAGCCAGGCCTGAACTGAAGTGAGAGGAGAGAGAGAGATGCTGGCCTGATGGGGCCAGGCCGTGGCCCTCGGAGGTAGACAGGCATGGCAGGGCGAAAACAAAGGCATTTAGGCCTCCGGCAGCAGCTGGTAGAGGTAGATTGGCCTGGCAGAGGCAGGCAGGCCTGGTGCGGAGGCAGGCAGGACCGGCAGGCGACGGCCTAAACACAGTCACAATAAAGACCAAAAACAGAGCTATTAGAGGATGAAGAGCTAGTGAAAACAAGCTTTTAATCAAGAGCTTGGAACAGGGATGCCTCTAACCCCAACACCCAGGGAAGAAGCTATTTCCGTGGGATGGAACCAGAAAGAATCTGAACACTCTGTCTGAGGACAACCCAGGGCCAAGCTGCTGATCCTGCGAAACCCAACAACTTGGAGGTGTTGGTGAGACTACCCCACTCAGCTGAAATCCATCTCCCTCATGAACATTGATGCAAAAATACTCAATAAAATATTAGTAAACCGAATCCAAGAATACATCAAAATAATTATCCATTACGACCAAGTAGGATTCATCCCAGGGATGCAAGGATGGTTCAACAAACAAAAATCAGTCAATGTAATACATAATATAAACAAACTGAAAGAAAAAAAACATATGATCATCTCATTAGATGCTGAAAAAGCCTTTGACAAAATCCAACACCCCTTCATGATAAAGGTCTTAGAAAGATCAGGAATACAAGGAACATTTCTAAACATAATAAAGGCAATTTATAGCAAGAGCAAACATCAAATTAAATGGAGAGAAACTCAAAGCGATACCACTAAGTTCAGGAACAAGACAAGGTTGTCCACTCTCCCCATATTTATTCAATATAGTACTAGAAGTTCTAGCTAGAGCAATAAGACAACAAAAGGAGATCAAAGGGATACAAATTGGAAAGGAAGAAGTCAAACTTTCACTATTTGCAGATGATACGATAGTATACATAAGTGACCCCAGAAACTCTACCAGGGAACTCCTACAGCTGATAAACTCCTTCAGTAAAGTGGCAGGATACAAGATTAACTCAAAAAAAATCAGTAGCCCTTCTATACACAAATGATAAAAGGGCTGAGAAAGAAGTCAGAGAAACATCACCCTTTACAATAGCCACAAATAATATGAAATACCTTGGGATAACACTAACTAAACAAGTGAAGGGCCTTTTGATAAGAACTTTAAATCTCTAAAGAAAGAAATTGAAGAAGATATCAGAAAATGAAAGGATCTCCCATGCTCATGGATAGGTAGGATTAACATAGTAAAAATGGCAATCTTACCAAAAGCAATCTACAGATTCAATGCAATCCCCATTAAAATCCCAACACAATTCTTTACAGACTTGGAAAGAAAAATACTCGACTTCATATAGAAAAACAAAAGACCCAGGATAGCTAAAAGAATCCTATACGATAAAGCAACCCTTGGAGGCATCACAATCCCTGACCTCAAACTCTACTATAGAGCTATAGTAATAAAAACAGCTGGGTATTGGTATAAATATGGTACCAATGGAATCGAATTGAAGACCCTAACATTAATCCATGGACATATGAACACCTGGTTTTTGACAAAGGAGCCAAAACTATACAATGGAAAAAAGGAAGTATCTTCAACAAATGGTACTGGCATAACTGGATCTCAATATGTAAAAGACTACAAATAGATCCATATCTCTCACCATGCTCAAAACTCAAGTCCAAGTGGATCAAAGATCTGAACATAAATCCAGTTATACTAAACTTAATAGAAAAGAAAGTAGGAAGCACTCTTGAATGCATTGGCACCGGAGACCATTTCCTAAATAAAACACCAACAGCATAGACCCTGAGCACAACAATTAATAAAAGGGACCTCTCAAAATTGAGAAGTTTTTGCAGGGCAAAAGACACAGTCAATAAGACAAAAAGACAGCCAACAGAATGGGAAAAAAATCTTCACCAACCCCACATCTGACAGAGGACTGATCTCCACAGTATATAAAGAATTCAAGAAACTAGACATCAAAATGCTGAACAGTCCAATTAAAAAAATGGGCTAAAGAGCTAAACATAGAATTCCCAAAACAAGAATTACAAATGGCTGTAAGACATTTAAAGAAATGCTCAACATCCTTAATCATCAGAGAAATACAAATCAAAATGACTCTGAGATACCACCTTACACCTGTCAGAATGGCTATGATCAAAAACACCAATGACAGTCAATGTTGGAGAGGATGTGGAGCAAAGGGAATATTCCTCCACTGTTGGTGGGAATGTAAACTTGTACAACCACTGTGGAAATCAGTATGGCAGTTTCTCAAGACCCAGCCATCCCACTCTTGGGTATATACCCACGGAATGCTGATTCATAGAATAAGGATACATGCTCAGCTATGTTCATAGCAGCACTATTTGTAATAGCCAGAACCTGGAAACAACCTAGATATCTGTCAACGGAAGAATGGATGAAAAAAATGTGGTATATATACGCAATGGAGTACTACTCAGCAGAGAAAAACAATGAAAGCATGAAATTTGCAGGCAAATGAATGGAACTAGAAAAAATCATCCTGAGTGAGGTAACCCAAACCCAGAAATACAGTTGTGGTATGTACTCACTCATAAGTGGATTCTAGATATAAAATAAAGAACAATCAGACCACAACCCATACAACCAGGGAGGCTATATATATAGCATGGAGGTACCTAGAACGACTGTGGCTTATAATAAATTTTGGTTTTACTCAATTACTGAAAAAAAAATAGCCAAACAAATGGAAACACATGAACTATGAACCAAAGGCTGAGGGGCCCCCAGCTAGATCAGGCCCTCTGAATAGGTGAGACAGTTGATTGGCTTGATCTGTTTGGGAGGCATCTAGGCAGTGGGACTGAGTCCTGTGCTCATTGCATGAGTTGGCTGTTTGAAACCTGGGGCTTATGCAGGGACGCTTGGCTCAGTCTGGGAGGAGGGGACTGGCCCTGCCTGGACTGAGTCTACCAGGTTGATCTCAGTCCTCAGGGGAGGCTTTGCCCTGGAGGAGGTGGGAATGGAGGGTGGACTGGGGGGAAGTGGAGGGGTGGGAGGGGGGAGAACAGGGGAACCCGTGACTGATATGTAGAACTGAATGGTATTGTAAAATAAAAGGAAAAAATAAAAAATAAAAAAGAAAGAAATACATATCCTGTGCTCAAAAAAAAAAAAACAAAAAAAACAAAAAACCCAGAGAGTTTAAAATCCACAGTACAAACACACACTTGGACCTGTAAGCACTTATACTCACAAACACACACAAATACTTATCCCTATACATACAGGAAACCTGGACACACACACATACATATACATTCATCCACACATGATCACATACACACAGAAAGGAACACTACTGTGCAAGCAATAGACATTATTCACACAAACACACACACAGAGGAGAAGTTCACACACACACATACACACATACATGCACAGAAAAGCATAACACACACACACACACACACACACACACACACACACATGTGCTGAACCTAGAATGGTCAGTGAGAAGGCTGCTGTACCTGTTCTGATGTAAGGTGAGGTCATGGGTCCTCTATGCTGTCTACAAGGCTCTGAGCCAGCAATGCACTGCTACCTGCACTTGCTTTTCCTTGAATGAACTTTATCCATCACAAAACCCCCTGACCCCACAAGTTCCAAGTTCACCCATCATAGTCTCTTCACTAAACTCATCCTGGCTCCTCCACAGATGACCTTGATAGCCCAAGAGAAAGAAAGTGACCCATGGTCAATACCAGGAAGTTTTCAACAGATGACTGTGCATATGATATGAACTCAGCCCAATGTCAGTCAAAAGGAGGCCAGTGACATCACCTGCAGTGCTTTTCAGGAACCCAGCACTCTGCACAACTATGAGAGGGAATCTGTTCTGAGACACAGCCATGCACATGATATAGTCAGCAACACAATGTCAGCAAGGCCTCTGATCACAATGACATGTAGGTGTGTGATATGTGACTGACCCAGCTCTCTCAAAGTACTGCAGGTTCTAGCAGAGCAGGAGGGTTTGCTTGCCAATTATCCAGATTCTTGCAAGAGGCTAACTCTCCAGAAAGACTCGGGAATGATCACAGAAATCAACAGTTGGATGGTATGTAGGTGGGGGTCTGAATGAGTGTGGATGGTATATGAGTGTCTCTATGTTTATGGTTGCACAGGTGGGCACCTGCCAATGCTGTCTCAGCCTACCTGCTGCTGCTCAGCAGAAGGGTCACAGATCATCTCATGGGCCTCCATCAGTAGCCTCTTCAACTCCTCATAGGACTCTTTCAGTTCAATCTGCTCCTTCCACAGCAGTCTGTTCTTGAGTCTCAACACATGTACATTCTCCTTCAGCTGAGTCCAATCTTGGAAGTTCTGGCCATGGAGGTAAATGAAAATCCACTGAAACACTGTGAGTCCCAGCCAGCCTCCATTTGCCCTTCCTAAGTTCAAGTACCACCAGTGCTGAAAAGTCCCAGACTCACAGACAGCCCACAAAGAGCCAAGTCAGCATCACTTAGATACAGGTCAAATCCAGAGAGTAACCAAATTCCAGAAAGATTCAAAGTACTTCTGAAAACCCTGATGCCAAAAGGGATCCAGTGCCTCTGAGAACAGCATGCAGTCCACACCTGTTCTTAACTGTTCATGATATTGGGAAAGCAGCAGCAGATAGAGGGAAAACACTCTCAAAAAGAGGTAAAAAGCCCCAACCTGAATCAGTTCTGTCTATGGCTACCATGGAAACCAGCTCTGTGAAGCCCTGGTTAGAGATCCAGAGGTACTAGGATACCTGACACTCTCTTCATGGTGCAAACTCTTTTTCTGTCAAGGATATCCCAAGAATGACAAGACATCTCTTGGAGGGACACAGCGTCTTTTCACACTTAGCAAAACTGAGTCCAAGTGGCACAAGGCCAAGGACCAAATGTCAGACTGCTTGCTAAGAGGCAGACAGGCAAGAACCAGAGCCCTTACTTTGGGTGAAAGAGAAAGATGAATCAGTCCCTCTCATGATAAATCAGGCATATACCTGTAGGATACATTCTCCTCAATCAGTTGTTTGACCTTGTTCACACCATCACTGATCTCCATGGGCATTTTCTGCAAGTCCAACATCACCTGTTTATGCTCCTTTTTCAGCATCCAAAAAGAATTCAGCCTGTGGTAGGGCATGGCCCCAGGAGAAAAGGAACCTATGAACACAGGCCACAAGGATCATATGGAATCAGGATATGCTCTGGATTCCTCAGTGCCATGGAAGCCACAGCCTGGCACTTATACACTGGGACCTCCTGGTGCTTATTAAACTTCCTATCATTGTCCTCAGGCAAGAAGAAGAAGGTTGTCCAAGAGAGTTATCCAGGGCTGCATGAACACCCTCAGTGGACTTGGAGCTATAGATGATCTCTCTAAGAAGATCCCAGGAGTCTGTGCCGCATATCTGGTGCCACCAGAAATCTATAGTGACATTTTTCTTGTCTTTCCCACAGGGATTCTCATGTCTGGCTGCCTATTGCTACTCAGAGGACCAGAGCATACATTGAGTAGTTCTAGGGAGGAGTTCCAACTTCAGGAATAATTTATAAACTTTATAAAGGATTCCAAAGTTCCACCAAAGTGAAAACAGTGTCCAAGATGTGAGCTTCTCAAAGGGAAGCTCCCTTGAACTCACTGCATCTTCGCCAGGTCCTTTGATTTCTCCATTCTTACCAGTGAGACCTAGGGTCAGTTTCCTTCTGCCTTGCTCTGGTATCACCACAAAATCCATTCTCTCTCCCAACTAGATGCCTAAGTCTTGACAACATGTTTATAGGCAAACTGTATAGGCATTAAACAAACATCCTAAAGGCACTTGGTGTTGCTACAACACTATTGACATCACAGGGGATTCCAAGACCTCTGCAGGATACAATAGAATTGCCAGAGAAGGGACTCCTGATGTCACACGGAACTGCCTTTACCTCCTGGCTCATAAATTCTCCCTGAACTGACCAGAAGCTGAGATTTCTTTTCCAGGAGTCTCTGCTGTGACACAGGTGAAGCCATTCAGTACCTCCTCCTTCTAAAGCTGGGAAATTTCTGTTTCCTTAGAATCTTTCCACTACTTTACCCATGGTGAGTTGAACACTCACTTTATAAGCACTCCCCAAGAATGGCCCTTCCTCTCCTTAACATCCATACTCAATAATATGAGAAATAAAGCATGCAAAGGAATTAGATCAGGATGAGGTGGAGGAGGAGGGTTGAGTTCTCTGAAATGAGCAAGCACCTTAGAAATGCTTAGGTTAAGGGAAAGTGACTACTGAGAATTTGTAAGTGAACTGAGACTGTTATGAGACCCAAACTGTTCTAGAATGTCCTTTCTATGTGCCTGGTGTATTATCAGGCCTCTAGAGTAGCAGAAGTTATAAAATTGAATCTTCATATTAAAAGGGGATTTGTTAGAATGGCTTACAGCCTGTGCCTTAGCTAATCTGACAATGGCTGGAAATGAATGGGAAGTTCAATAATCCAGCAGTTTCTCAGTCCTAAACACTGGATGTCTCAGTTGTCTCTGATATTATGCTGTAACCTAAAAGTAATAGGCTCTAATGTCAGTAAAGAAATGGATGTGCTAACAAGGTGAGAGCAAGCAGAGAAAGAGTAGAAGCTTCCTTCTTCCATGTCCTTCTATAGGCTTCCAGGAAAGGAATGGTTCAGATTACATCTAGATTAAAGATCTGAATTAATGGTGTGACTTCATTCCTCAACGTTCCACAATAAAGTAGTTCTTCCTACTTTAACTAAGCAGAAATAGACCACAGGTGTTCCCTCTATTTTTGGGTTATGTTATTTCCAGATGTCATCATGCTGACAACTAAAAATAGCCATCAAAGTCCTAATCCTATCTACTAACATTCTTGAGCAAATGGCTCCATCAGAGATTGAAAGGAAGGAGTGGCAATTATCAACAGGTACGTGGGAATCAGCTGGAGATCTCATGGTCATGATGACTTTCAGTGGCTGCTTTATGTCTATGCATGGCTGAAATAGAATGAAATACCAGTCTGCGGTTTTTTGAGTAAGAGGAGAGCAGCTAGAAACCCAGTACTTTAAGAATCTGGTCTTTCTCTATAATTGAAGATTCAGAATTCAAATAATTGTTTTGTTTGAAAGTAACTGTGGTTAAAAAAAGTGTCCCTAGTTAAAAAAAATGGGTGCTCTTCAAAGAAAAAGAGAAAGGCCTAAAACAACAGCACATTGGACCTGTAATACAGAGGATGGTGTCTCGGGTCATGTGAATTTTGACTTGAACACCTCCAGACTGTGAATTGCTTACTCCATACATACTGTGATGTGGAAAAAAAATCCTCCTTCCTAAAACAGGAAGGACTGGGATGACGACTGTGTGGTCTTCATTGTCATCAAAGCAAAAAGGATTCATTTAGATTTGAAATGTCCCTGGGGTCATACAAGTGGGATTTCAGATAACAGCACCAATATACAAATTCTATTCCTGAGATAACACCTGTAGTTGGTAGCTGTTCCAGCTTTGATCTGGAAGTACCACCCTCACTGAGGCTTTGGTAACTGTCCATACCTACAAGGCAGAGCGAGAGAGGACACGTGAAGACCCCAGATCCAGACGGGCTGGCTCTCTTGGCTCCTGGACCCTGAATGCTGGAGGTAGACCAAGCAGAGTTCTCCCAAGAACACCGCCAGACTATGCTACACCTTTCCCAGACCCTGTAACCTATCCCTTCACTTGTAAATTACCCCACAAAATAAACCTCCCTTTTAACTACATGGACTTGCCTTAATATTTTAAACAATAGACACCATTAACACCACCATGATGAACATCGGCACTACAGTGTGTGTCACCAAGAAAACTGGAACTGGTAAATATGCCTGGTGCTACTTCAGAAACTTGCAACATGTATGGCTCTGAAAATGGGATGGAGCCTTCTCCAAACCATCAAGCAGAATGGACTCCTCCATTTCTTTAGAACATAAGCTCTGGGATGCAGATGACTGACTCAGGCTTGTATTGGGACCTAGCTTCTGTAGTAAGGGTCAGGGCCTCTGATGGGAACTTTTCCACCACAACACTTCAAGGATGGTCAAAGCTGCTGGCAGCCAACAGCTACTCCAAATGTTCCCCCTACAGTATCAAGCACCATGACTAGGCATGTGTCTCCCTCCCTAATGCAGTTCCCTGATTCTGGAAGGTATAAGCTAGCCCAACCATGTAGATTTGAAGGACAGTGTCAGCTCAAATCTGATGTGATGCAGATAAGTCCTGTTGTGCCTAGAACTTAGCAGCACCATGTCCTGATCACACTTACCCAGGACCAACACATCTGAATGACTGAGGTTGTGGTAGATGGCCAGGGGAGTTTCCCTCCCTTCTTATTGGCGTCAGATCCCCATGGAAACTGTAGGTATCCACTAGGATAAAGTGGAGCAACAACCTACCCAGAGAGGGACAGCTCATTAGTCCATCTGTTTCTCCTGGCCCCCTTTGCCAGTCTGAATGAAATGAAGGAGTTCCTAGAAAGGAGCTGCAGCCTGAATAATGCATGGCTCTCCTGAACTCACCATCAGAGACTCTTGAATCTAGGTCTGTTCTTAAGAAGCCCTGAGAAGCAAAATAGCCCCATTGTTTCCCAGAAGCTCCCACATGCTGAGCCCCATACTGGAAGGCCCAGCTTAAGTTCACCTCCTCCATGAAACTCCCAATCCCCTGCTCAGGTCTCACTGTGCCTTCTCCAAAACCATTTGTTTCTCCAGACTTTACACTCAGACCAAAGGTCAGCTTCCTTATGCCTTCCTTTGGTCACTCCATGTTCTCTATTCTCTCTCCCAAGCAGCCAGTTCAATCTTGCCAACGTGTCTATGGGCACTGAACAAATAACCCACAGGCATGTGGTGTTGCCACAACACTGGTAACATCACAGAGAATATCAAGGGCTCTACAGGATAAGATAGAATTTCAGAGAAGAGACTACTAGGGTCACCTTCACAGCCCTCACCTACCTACTAACTAGCTCCTCTGCAATGCACAAAAAGCCATGGTGCCCTTCTCAGGAGCATTTCCAGAAACATAAGGAAACAACTTGAGTACCTCCTCTTTACAAAGCCAGTGATCTCTCTCTGCTTCATTAGAATATTTTTACTACTTCAAATATGGGAATTTGAAGTCTCTATTCCAAACACATCTGGTGAAATGGCTCATCACTTCTTCAGATCTCTAATTAATACATGAGAAATAAAGGTTGCTAGGGTATTAGGTCAGGATGGTAGGGAGGAAACATCAGTCCCCTGATGTAAACAACCACATTGTAGAGTGTCCACAAGCCTATTATCGTATGAAGATGTGGTGGGAGATTGTGGGTGTCCTGTCAGAACAAAGATAAGTCTCATAATCAATGAGGAGAATTACCCCGAATCATCAGCAGAATACATTCTAGCCCTCATAAAATACTAAAAGGTGTTCAACTAGTGACATGTCTGCCTGGAGATACTAAGAACCAGAGTTCCCCTGGGGAGACCTTAGACACAAGAGCAAACACTCCCACAAGTGTAAGGCTCCAATTCTACACTGGGGTTTGAGGAAAGATGAATGGCTAGTGAGAGGCTACACGCAGATATGCAAAGGCATTCACAGAAAATCAAATATGTCATAGTCATGGGTATAGTATGCAGTGTCACTGCGGTGGTGCTAACCCCAGAGCTACACAAAAGCCAAATTCTTTGATTGGAGCCACCTGTGACAATGCACATGCCCTTAGGAAAGGTGACACAGCCAGCTTAAATTACAACATCCATCAGAGCATGAGAGAAGTAGGAAAAGGATACAAGAGGACAGATTATTAGGCCTCCTTTACCATAGAACTTTCCCAGAGTCCCATTTCACACTTTTCAACTTACTGACAGTCCTGAAATGAAGAACTAGCACCATATTTGGTCTGGATTGAAAATTCACCAGAAGTCTGGACTGTGGCTTCAGAAGTGTACTTAGTGGATCCAAGAACAAATAAGTAATGTGAGGAAAACTGTGTCCTTTCAGATGTTATATCACACTGACAAGTCATGCTAGACAAGGTGAGCTATCTCAGTAATACCCATTTCTAGAAGTCAAAGCACAGCACATTCCCTATACACTACCTCATCTCAATTAATCCTTACACACTGAAGGATACACAGAAAGCAACTAACAGATGAGACTTTGCCCAGACAGGTTCTGAAAGCCCAGACTTCAAGGAATCTTAAATACCAAGTGATCTCTCGAAGACCCGAGAACACACCTCTTCAATTTAGCAGGTAGAATGGGTCTCTGGGTAACCTATGTGAGTCAGCCTTGTGGAAATTTTATCAACTCTTTTGTGACATAAATGGATGGGTAGCACCATTTCAGAGCCTTGAATGAATTCTTGAGACTTTGTTCACAATATTCCTACTCAAAGTAGGCGATCTTGCTGGAGCAGGCCATTACTCTACATCTCACAGGTTTAACTGTCATGGAAAAGGATTGAGAACCCAGAAGACATCTGCAGAATCCATACTTGCAGCTCAGCAGTTGGTGGCACACTTTGTTCATGCATTTTGAGTTCACCTTCACTCATGCTATCCCAGGATCCCAATGGGCAATTGTGAAAGGCTATGGGAAAGGATTAATGGAGTGGAGAAGGGAGAGGTTCCTTTCCTTCTAGAAGCCATTCATTGTCACATTCTCTCAATCTGGCTGTTAAACAACCAGGTTGTGCAGACTGGAGAGGACACATTTTGACCTTTTCTGTTTACTTCTTCCAATCTTGTTGGAAATGAATGTGCTAGGTAACAAAGTGCAGATTTTTTTTTTAAACCAGTTGGTTATATCTGCTTTTGAGATTTATGAAACCATGGGTCTTTTACTCAAGTAGAAATGAAGCAGAGGTTAAAAAATGTTAGTGGTCTCTAATGAAAAAATTGAAAGGAATATACAGATATTTGTGGACGAAAATGGAGACCATGGCATTGACAAGTGATAACATGAATGACAGTGTAACATTCCCTTTTTATGAAAAATAACACATCTCAAATTGTCCTTAAAGGCTCAAGAAGAGAGTAAGTACTGTCTCCAGGAACCAGAGGACATTCTAGAGAACTCTGTCACAGAAACACTTCAACTGTTGCTTCTGACTCTGTTTCCACTTCCACATCTGTTGCTGTTGCTCCTGCTTCTTCTGTTTCTGCTTCTCATGCTTGGGCTTCCTCTCCAGAGGCTCCAGGCTCTGCTGCAGCTGCTTCTGCTGCATGCCTTTACAGCTGTTGTTACTACTGCTGTAGCACAAGGTAAATGAACCCACTCTACAAAGACACAATGGGCATACTCACAGCTAGGATTCTGTTATTAAGGAGAAAGGAGAAAAGAATAAGTAAGACTGTGACATGTGTTGAAAATAGATAATCATGTCTGACGTACAAAACAAATTCTCTTTTGGGCTAATATTCATGATGAACATATTTTCTTGTGATGGGTTTATTTATACTCAAGGCCATAGTCAGGCATTTCTCAGTATCACAATCATTTACACAGTTGGATCCCATTTCTACTTACATGGAAAACAGTGTTATACAAATACAATCATCACAGCTGGCAAATGTGAGGGAAGCCCATTACCTTGTCCTGTGGTTAGAGGAATTCATCCACACAGAAGTCAGACTGCTGTTCCTCACCAAGAATCCACTTGCCTCCAGTTCCACTCACAGTACCTGCCAGTGTCTCCTGACACAGATAGATCTGGCTGCTGTTTCATCTCTGACTTGAACTTGGAGTTTTCTGTCCCTGACCCTGCAGGGAAGTAACACTTAACACTCCAGCATTTTCCTGTTCTTGAATCTTTTTTCTCTGGCTTTTCTTTTTTATAAGTCTTTTTCTAAAGACATTTTTTATTCCTTTAGATGCCAACCATAGATCCCTGTCTCATTCCTCCTTCTGCTTCTCCTCCAGGTTTACCCTCGATCCACCCTCCTCCAAAAGTGTCAGGGCTCCTCCCATGGGGAGTAAGCAAAGCCTGGCACCTTCAGTTGAGGAAGTACTAAGTCCCTCCCCCTGTCTGGACAAGAGCTCCCATCCTGCCCGAGACTTTCTGTCTAGATAAGAGTTTCCATCTTGTCCCGGAATTCCCATTTGGACAAGAGAGCTCCCATCTGGACAAGAGAGAGAGAGACTTCATGAATCTGTCAGCTCTGTCTGAACCAAGTGTGCTGATAAGACCAAAAACGAACCACAAAGAGATGGGCAGACATCCAGTCAGAAGTACATACAACAAAATGAAGAGCAATACAGCATCACCAGAACCTAGCCTGCCTCCAACATCTAGACCTGAACATCAAAAATTGGAAGAAGCAGAATAAAACAGCCTTATCAATAATATCATAAAGAAGGTAGAGGCTTTTGCAGAGGAAAAGACAAAAAAAGGGAAGAACGCTATAAACAACTACAGTTTCCATTTTTAGTATAACTCTATCCTTCATGTGCAAATATATACATGAAGTGAGTTAAAAGTAACCTATTACTGAGCAATGTCTAATAAAACTAATGGAATATAATAAGTTTTGACTGTTGAGCTGTACAGTCAGGGGAAGGTACTAACCATTTTTGAGGAATGTGAAGAATTTGTGTATAAAATAAATAGTCCTTGTCTTTTCAAAGAACAATCTGTAAAATCACTAAGAGCAAACTCTCCAGGACTTTTAGATATAATTTTGGGTAATACTCATTCAGCATTTTCAGAAACACTAAAAAGCTGATGTACTGGGTAGTGATTATCTATAGATCCCATGTAACATGCTAATGCAATCTGCCAGTGCTCATCAATTTAAATCAAATAAGCTGCATATTATCTACTGGCAGTAATTTCTGTAGGCTCCATACCGGGAAGTAGTTTAAAAAGTGTCCTTTCCATTATCATTAAGTCTATCATTTCTTGATAATAAGGAGATGCAGATACTTGTGGAAAGTCATACCTCACATAAATATCTATAATACTGTTGCCTCCTGGACATATACTTTAATAGGAGATGAACATTCACTTTTGTTCCCACATGGAAGTACTGAGGCATTTCCAAACAATCAGAGAGCAATCTCTGGCTATGGGAGAAAAGGGTACTGAAGCATTTCTCTTGAGTCCCAGGAGAGATTCCTGGAATGGGAAACCTGACTTCTGGAGACTTATGAGGAAATCTGGTTAGCAGGGAGGAAATGACAGTTCCTCATGACATCAGCGGTCTCATGCCTGGACATTCTATTGTATCCTGGAGACTTTAGAATGTTATCTGATGTCACCTGTGTTGTAGCAACACCAACTGCCCTTGGACAGTTGGTTCAGTGCCCTTACAGTTCAGCCATGAACATGTTGGGAAGACTCAGAAGTCTATTGGGTAGAGAGAATAGAGAGGGAAAAGAGACCAGAGAGAGGCAGACACAAGCTGGCCTTCAGCCTCCATTTAAAAGAAGAAGGAAATGGTCCAGAAGATGGTACAGTAAGTTGTGAGCAGGAAATTGGGATGTTCCTGCAGGACATGGGCTTGAGCTGAATCTTCCAGTAATGGGACACAGGAGGTAGGAGTCTCTGGGAACCAACTGGACTTCCCTGCTTGTCATGGCTCCTGAAATTCAAGGATTCCAGAAGATTAATTTGTCTGTCCCAGAAATCAGGAGAGAGTAAGGCCAAAGCTGTTGTGCTGGGAGCTCTTGCCTTTCAATCCTACAGGAAGGTAGGGGTTGAGAGGGAACAAAAAGGCCAGCATTAGGGTATGAAGTTCAAGTGAACTGCATCCAGCAAAAAGCAGGTCATCAATGTACTTCAACCTCAATGTCTTCATTAATTTACAGCCCATCAGCTCTATGCACCCTCCTTTGTTACTGAGGCGTCTTGGTGAGGTTGATGACCATGTTCTGCCCCTGTGTGGATTCTCCATTTTTGCCATGTGCTTAGAGTGACCTGTCAGGATATTTTTGCATTTTTAATGACCTGAGTGCTTGTGGACTGTGTCAATTTTATCTTGCATTTGAAAGCCACAGACTAGTGAACCCTGCAGCCAAGTTGAATGCAGAGTCCAGAGCTGTTAATAAGCCTGAGGAGGCTCTCTCCTTAGTTAACTTAAAGCATGTGCTAAAGGATCAGAGGAAACCAGTTGGCTGACACACCTATCTCCCGACACAGAGATGGGAAACCTAAGATGCCCAAGGGGGCATCTCAATCCAGGGCAAAATTCTTTGGGACATCACTTAATTGCTTGCTTACCTCCTTTCTCAAACACCTTCTCAGGGCTCAGGGTGACCTGCTCTCTATGTCTTTTCACAAAGCATGTTCACTTGTGTTCATTCATCTACCCACAGGGGCCTCCAAGGAGCCACCACCCACTCCAACCAGGCTCTCAAAGAGGCAGTTGAAGCAGAAGGTGGAGAGCCTGACCACTCAGCTCAAGGTGATGACCGCCCAACGGAATGATTTGAGAGACCGCCTCATATTAGTAACTGAAGGATCCTTGGACAACAGGTGGTTACTGTTTCAAACTCCATGATGACTGTCTCAGTTCCACAATTTCACCCTTAGTTTATTTTGTCTAAGAAATGGGCTTCTGGGAGGTTGGGTGAACCTTCAGGGTGTCCCTTTGCCCAACACCATTTCTCTAAATGCTTCCCTGAAGCAAACCTGGGCAGGATGAGATGGGGACATAGACGGTTCTGCTTCCTCCAAATGAAAACCATAGCCTATGGCCTGAATCACATGACTCAGGAATCAAGGCAGTAGTGTGTGACTTCCCAGCATGCATTTGGAGAGATCCTGTAAACTGGTGGCTAGTGTGAGAATGCTGTGATTTTTTTTTTTACTTGCCTGGAAAGACATTGTGTGCTGGATGCTTCTAGTAACAGCTGGAGGGTTTTTGTACCACATCCTAATATGTGGCAGCAAGGCCTGGTACTGATGTCTGCTGCTCTTGGTCCTCTCTAAGGTGACAAAATTGCATGTATTAATTTGTCATCTCAGTGAGAGCATTTTATCACATTTCCCTCTCTCAGTTTCTCTCCTCTCTCTCTCTCTCTCTCTCTCTCTCTCTCTCTCTCTCTCTCTCTCTTCCATCTTTCTGTATCTATGTGTTTGTGTGTTTGTGCATATGCGTCCCTCCTCACCCTGCAATCAACTGCCTATGGTTGAGCATGAAGTGTTGCTTGTCTCAGTATCTAGGAGTTGTCTACATCTTACACTGGGAGCACCATTTTGAGCAGCATAGCCCTTTGCCAGTGTGTTCACCTTGGTGTCAACTGGGAATGCTCTGGGGGAATTTATGAAGCTGTCATAATATTGAGTCCCATCCTCAGAAATATTCATGATGTGATTTTAGCCTCCATGTCAATATAGGCACCCTGGAATGAGAATCTCTTATTTGAAGACAGCAGAAACATCACAGTTTCTGGTGGGCCCAGACCTGTGATAGACTCGTGGGAACTCCATAGCAAGCTGTGCAGGACTCCTGAGGGAGCTCATTCAGTCCCAGCTGCATCCCTCTTAACACCCTGCCTCTGCTGGCCTGGGACCAGAAGAGCAACTGTAATAAGCAGCCAGAGGTCCCAGTACATAGGAGCCAGGCTGTGACATCTCATTAAATCCAGTAATATAGAACACACACTGAATTCATGTGATCCTTGAGGCCTGTATTCATAGAATTCTTTGCTTCTGAGTCCAGGCCCTACCACAGGCCAAATCCTTTCTATGAAAAGCTCAAGATGGAACATCAGCAGGTCATGTCAGACCTGCAGAATTTCGAGAATGAGAATTGGGAGGCCTCACAGAAGCTCAGTGAGCTGACCAAAGAGAAAGTCTTCCTTTGGTAAGTTCTTATCTTGGCAGGGACCCCAACAGTTGTACAATAGCCAACTCCAATTTCTTTGTCTCTGAACTGCAGGGTCTGTAGATCTACTTCTAGTTTTTCTGCTTCTTAGCCAGCAGCATTAGCAAGCAGCCTTTGGACTTATGCCTCTTTACTCAGTTTTGCTAAGGTTTAAAGAGACTATTAGCTCTTCCAAGCACCATATTGTCATTCAGTAGCCTCCAGATCAGTGGATATTCGCCTTCCCAATGCTGGGATACTTTAATACATTGGTTTATTGTTTTGATGACCCCAAACCATAAAATTATTTTGTAGCATTGTCTTAAGTTTATTTTGCTACTGTTAATAATTTTAATGTAAATGTCTATATAAGACATCAAATATGTGTCCCTTGTGAAAGGCTCCTTAGATCCCAAAGGGTTCACAACCCACACACTGAGAACCACTTGTTCAGAAGAGCAATTGGCATCACCAGAGGCTTGTCAGGCAGGGGCTGACTGCTCTGGGATCTATGCACCCTCTGGGTCTCCTATTTCCCCAAGTGTACTTGCACATTACCTGCTGGTGTTTCCTCATGACAGTGGACTGATTAGGACAGGTGGAGTACTCCTCTAGTTTATGGAAGTGCACGAATTTCTGTTATTTGGGGGGTGGAGTCAGAAATAGTTTGATTCTTGCAGGAAATAACTGTTCTCTGCGTTTGGCCTTGAGTGCCACTGTCATTGCTGTTGAACGTTCTTGTTTACATCTTCCTGTGAACCTAGGATAGGGCTGGGTTGTTGAGGCATAGTGATGTGGGTGACCAGAGGTGGCTGACATGGTCTTACTATTTGGAGTGTGTTTCCAGTAATCTGCAGAGCCGGCTCCTGATGGAGCAGAGTCAGCTCAAAAAGAAATTGGATATGTTGAGGCAAGAGAAGGAGAACCTACTGGAGGATTGGATCCTGCTGAAGCAACACTTGGGTGACTTGCAAGTGCTCAGTAAGGATCAAGAAGAGAGCAGTGACCTCCAGAACCAGCAACTGGAGGTAGGGACAGGCAGCTGAGTCACAGTTAGGTCCAGCATCATTTACTTATGTATCCTTGCCAAATCTACCCATCCAGACACCTGTGCTCTATCTCATCACTTTTCTCATCCATCCACCCACTTCATGACATAAAATTGTTCATTCTGTGTCTGTGCATTAGTATTTATGGGAAGTGAGTCTCCTCTGAGAATCTTTGTCATTGGCATGTAATCCCTGATACTCTTCTTGAACCTGTAGTCAATGGGGAGAAACAGATCAATCACTCATCACACAGCTACATGTCATTATGATGGCAGGATTGCTATACATAGACTTGAGTTTATGAGTAAAAAATTCTCTATCCACCTCCACTTAGACTGACCAAGGAGTGTGCTCCCCTAGGCCATTTTACTTCCCAAAAATGGAAAGCTGAGTTTTGGGGCTTTTCCTAAAGGCTGGTGTGCTTATTCTAAAGATAACTGCTCCTCTATCACTTTGTTGTTTTTGTCTTACCCCTTTCTCTAATTCTCTCTCACTCTCTGGTGTGTGTGTGTGTGTGTGTGTGTGTGTGTGTGTGTGTGTGTGTGTGTGTGTAATGGAGGCATGTGGGAGTGCAGTGCATATTTCATGTGATGACAGCTAGAGGAGACGACTCGGTTTCTCTCTTTGTCAGTCTCTGTCTTATGAACTTGAAGCAGGCTTTCTCATGTCCCCAAGAGCTTGAAATTTCATGAGATTGACTGACCAGCAAGCTCTTAGGATTCTCTGTGTGTGCTTGTACTTGTGTGAGAATGTATTGTCTATACTATACTCAACCCTCCATGAAGGACACAATCTTTTAATGAACAGGAGCAGCAAAGAATGGAAGAGAGACTCCAGATCTTGCTGAAGCAGAGGGAGCTGGTCACACAACAAAAACACCTGGCATTAAAGCTGCAGCATCATTTGACTGTCTCTCAGATGAGACCCAGACCGAAGTTGGGGTATGGAGCCAATTGGGTCCCCTGTACCAGGGCTCTCTGTCCTTTGTGGGCTTTTGCTTATCAGCAAGACTCCCTTCTCCAAGCATGGGTAGACCAACTCAGAACTCAGAGAATTATGCTGGTCCCGTCAACAAGAACTTCTGTCCAGCAAACAATATGTTTGATACTCCCTGGGTCTGTAGACTTGTGTCCCATCCCTCCCTTCTGATCTCTCTGGTATGTTCTCAGCAGGCTTTCCTTGAAATCAGAGATCTGCCTGCTTATGCCTACCAAGTGATGGGATTTAAAGGTGTGCCTCACCATATCTTACTGAAACTACATTCTATACAGGATTAGCACCTGTAAGATGAGATTCACACCCTTGTAACTATTTGATGTAACACTGGCTGTCTTCATTGTTTGAGCATTAGTCATTGGCAGGATGAACCCAGGTAGATGTGTCTGCTGAGGATTTTTCAGCTGTGTGTTGTATAACAGACTCCTCTAGAGTACCAGGATGTAGATTCCCAGCTGTAGGCCTAAGGATAACACAGGTCTTTTTGTTTACTGCCAGAGACCATGCAGTGACAATGTTCTCAGACACATGGTCAAGAAATACTACTTTAGCATGACAGGCTCCATCTTGTGTATTACCTGGGTGCAAGGTGCCTTGTGGGCAGGAGGCCTGATCCTTTTACAAGACCTTATTCAGCTGCCTAGTTTTCAAAGTTGTATTAAGTCTATGTATAAAAATGAGGTGGTCTTTTTAAAATTATTTTTTATTCATTTTACATACCAACCACAGATCCCCCTTTCTTCCCTCCTCCCACTCCCCACTCACCTTCTTCCCTGACCCTTCATCCCCTCCTCCAGCAGGGTAAGTTCTCCCATGGTAGGACAGTTAAGTCTGATACATTCTGTTGAGGCAAGACCAAGCCTCTCCCCACTTTATCAATCAAGAGTAAGGTGTCCGACCAGAGGTAATGGGATCCAGAAAGAGAGCTCATGCACCAGGAATAGATCCTGATCACACTGCCAGGGGCCCCTCACACACAACCAGCTCCACAACTGTCCCCCATATGCAGAGGGACACAACTGTTAGTCTAAATTTCCTGAGTTCCTTTGGGCTTGGTTCAGTTGTTTCTGTAGATTTCCCCAACACGATCTTTCCACCCTTGCTCATTTAATCCCTCTAAAAAACGACCAGAAGGAACACAGCTTGGAATTTTAAGGTTTTCTCTATCAAACCTGTGAGAGCATTGTATAACATGGAGAGGAAAATAAAATAATATCAATTTAAATCAGGAATAAGGACAGGTGTATGTGATGGTGCATGTCTTTAATTCAAGCTCTTTGGGAGCACAGGCAGGAAATCTCTGGCCTCTTGTAGCCATCCTAGTATATGGATAAAGTCAGCCAAAGATGCATATTGTAACCCTGCCTAGAAAGAAATAAACAGAAATTGGACAAGAAAACAATGAGGTAGTTGGTGAGAAACTCATCATGAACGGTCTGTGTATCTCTACTGTGCGATTATATATGACTTTAATATGCTACTCCTTTTGTTTAAATGGTGTCTCTATACTGAAGGGAAAAGCCCTGTTCTTTCTCATTAAAGCACAGTACATACAGTACTCATATCTACATCTGATACTTGTTAAGGTCAGAAAATAATTCAAGGCCCAGCTATTGTGTGACACTTATTCCTTGGGGGTATATACAGTGACTGCTGCCAAACATCAGTGTTGACTGTCCAGCCCAATTTAGTTTTTGTGATATCACTGAATGACTGGTGACATGGTGGATCCCCACCAGGACTCTGCCCTTACTAACTTCCTCCTCTAGGTCAGAAAGTCTCCAACATGAGCTAGAACAATCCACAGCTCAGGATGAGAGCCTCCTGCCCACAGAGCTGCTGCAGCAGGAGCACCAAATGTCATAAGTAAGTGAGCCACCATTACATCCCATCCCCAGCAACATGGCATTTTTGGGTGGAGTTCATCCCTGATTATGGTTTCCTATGTGTGAATAGGCCCTGAATTTATCTAGCTAGGGACCCAGCAAGGTTGTTTTAGGATCTAATTGCCTTTTCTTCTCTCACAGCACCCTTTATGAGAACTGAGGAGGCTGAAGGAATCCATAGTCAACTAGAAACACTGACATTCTCCACTCTATGATCAAGGCCTCCTATGAACAAGATATGTACTACTAGTTGTGAAATCTACCAGTGAGGCAAATATCATCTGTCCTGCAGGTCATCCATCCATAATCTCATCCATGTGTCTGTTGACTCACTAGTTATGGAATAAAGAAACCATCAAGAAGATGCGTGAGATTCAAAAAAGTAAACACCAAGAATTATGCAGAAAAAGCTGACATTTACCAGCAAGTGTTTCCCGTGAGGGCCACAACAACAAGGAGAGAGAATATGATACCACTCATAGTTACTCTAAAAGTTTATTGCTACAAACTTTTGGTAGCTGGCTGAGTCCTGAGCCCTTCATATGTGGAGGGAGATATGTCAACGGAGACTGTGTTGATGTCATGCTGCTATCCAGACAGAACACACAAGGGAAGCATCATATTCTCACTCCAGTACAGTGCTGGACCTACTCAATTTCATGCACATGTGATAGTGAAGAGAATTGTTCTGAGAGATGATTTAGGAAGGATGTCACCATGAGCTTTTATGTCTTTTGGTAAGAGATGCTCCCTGTGTCATTTTTTACTCTTGAATGGGCACACAGACACATGTTGGCAGACAGAATCATATAGTGGCAACATGGCAGAAAATCAACTTTGGCAAGGACTTAACCTAGAAGCCCCAAAGTGGCATGAATGCACTTGTCTGGAGGAGGTTATTTCAGTGCAGGGTTCTCTTTCAACTTGTGTCCAAAGCCAGCCACAGAGCGTAGGACATCTGCATGAAGAAAAAACTTCTTATGTAAATAGTTTTGGTTTGTTTTGGGGTTTTCATGAATTTAGGTTTTGTTGTTCTTTGTTTTGTTTTGCTGTTTTTTTATTTTTTGGTTCTTTGTTCTTTCTTTGATTTTATATTTTGCTAAATCTATACACTGGATATACTAAGCACCCCTTTAAGGCCCTCCCTATTCAGTCAAATTTCTGTAATTTCACAAATAAAAAATTATTTCCATCTCTTCATACTTTCCTTTAAATGTTTTATTGAAGTTACTTACCAACCACATATCCACCTCTCATCGCTCCTCCCTCTCCTGCCTACCACATTCCCCCCACTCCTCCTGCCCTCCTCCAACAGGGTAAGATCTCCCATAGGGGACAGCTAAACCTGGTACATTCTCTTCATTCTGAAAGTAACTTTGTAGTCAGGTGTGGTGTCACACTCCTGTAACATTAGAACTCAACAGACAGAGGTGGATCTCTACAAGGCTCAGGAAGCTTGGGCTACATTGTGAGTTCTCCGCTAAACAGGGTTACAAACCAAGATGGTATCTTGGGTGTGAATCCCATGGCCTACTCCATGAATATCCACTTCATGATGGAAAAAGATCCATATTAAACACCTGACTTCACATGTCTAGCTACTTCAAAAAACAGAGAATAGATACACACATGTTTGTGACATGATCATTGATACCAGATTTTTCAGAAATACACCTATGTTTTCTAATGCATCTCAGGAAGTGAGAAGATTTGTTACAGGAGTATAGAAGAAATGAGGAAACCTATAGCTGTCTGCCTTTCTTTTTCTGAAATACAGCACCAGTGACAGTGGCAATGCAGGGGTAATAACCCTCTAAGACGTATTGAGATGTGGTTTTTTTAATGTGCTGTTGCCTTGACCATTCATTTTGCATGAAATTTTTTGAGATTCATTTACTTGTATTTATGAATATGGGTATTTTGTCTGTTTTCTATGCACTACAAGCAATCAGTTTGCCAGAAAGGGCAATGGATTCCACATGGAACTGGAGTCACAGAAGATTGTTAGCTGAAATCTGGGTCCTCTGGGTGAGCTATACATCCTCTTAAAGGATGAGTGATTTCTCCAGCCCATGCACTTGACTTTTGTCCTTCCAGCCTCTCTAGTGTATTAGTTGGACTGGATTACACCTAATCGAAGAGAGATATTTCTGGAGAATTGTAGGGACAGGACCATGAGGTAGGCATGGGAGATTACTTGGGATGCCAGGCATTCAAGCAGAGTGCTCCCGGGTTCAGGATCATCGCTCAGCATCGACTAAGTCAGAGTTAGAGTGGCTATGTCCTTTTTCAGCATCTCAAAAGAATTCAGCCTGTGGTAGGGCATGGCCCCAGGAGAAAAGGACCCCATGAACACAGGCCACAAGGATCATATGGAATCAGGCTATGCTCTGGACTCCTCAGTGTCATGGAAGCCACAGCCTGGCACTTATACACTGGGACCTCCTGGTGCATATTAAACTTCCTATCATGTCCCCAGGCCAGAAGAAGAAGGAATTATCCAGGACTGCATGAGCACCCTCAGTGGACTTGGAGCTATAGATGATCTCTCCAAGAAGACCCCAGGAATCTGTGCCACATATCTGGTGCCACCAGAAACCTATGGTGACATTTTCCTGTCTTTATAATAGGAATTATCATGCCTGGGTACTCCTCCTTATACACAGAGGACCAGAGCATACGTTGAGTATTTCCAGGGAGGACTCCCAACTTCAGGAAGGCGTTATAAACTCCACAGGGGATTCCAATGTTCCACCAAAGTGAGAACAGTGGCCAAGACCCGAGCTACTCAAAGTGGAGCTCTCTGGCGTCATCACTGGCATCCCCTGGAAAATGTGAAAATGGCAAATCCTTAGGCCCTGCCACAGACCCTAGAAACCCAGGAGTATACACACACACCCTCCTGCCCTCTAACACACACACACACACACACACACACACACACACACACACACACACACACGCACACACACGCATGCATGCAGGAACGCACGCACGAACATGTACACACACACATACCAACACACATACACACACACATGCCCACACACACCATATATACTCAGAATGCCCATGAAATACAGACAGTTTTCACTATCTCAAATTATAGGGAAGAGCCAAGAAAACTATCAGGCTATTACTTCCTACACACACAAACACCACATACAGTCAGGTTGCCCATGAAATGCAGGTAGGTAGAACTGCCTCAAAGTATGAGGAGCAGGACAAGGGAGAAGCAGTGATAAGCATCAGACCTTCCAGCCACAAACTGAGATGGATGAATGGGACAAGGTCCGTGCAGCTGCTGGTCACAATCATCTGCTGGTCAAGTACAAAGACTCACCACAAACTCACAGAACCTAGCATCTCCTGTAGCTAGAGTTTTCCTGCCTTGCCCACAGTCAGGACAACTCTTTGTCACCCACCAGTCCCACAGCCGCTCAGACCCAACCAAGTAAACACAGAGACTTATATTCCTTACAAACTGTATGGCCGTGGCAGGCTTCTGGCTAACTGTTCTTATATCTTAAATTAATCCATTTCCATAAATCTATACTTTGCCACGTGGCTGGTGGCTTACCGGTGTCTTCACATGCTTCTTGTGATGGCAGTGGCTGGCAGTGTCTCTCTATCTCAGTCTTCTGCTTCCCAGAATTCTCCTCTCTCCTTGTTCCACCTACTTCCTGCCTGGCCACTGGCCAATCAATCTTTTATTTATTGACCAATCAGAGCAATTTGACATATAGACCATCCCACAGCAATCTCCCACAACCCAACACCTGCGAAGGCCTCTTGAAATGCATGTTGAGAGCTCACAGACGCTACTGTCCCTAGCCCAAAACTGTGATTCAGGCCACAGGCTCTGCTTTTCATTTGGATGAATAAGAATAGCCTGTGTCCCCATCTCACATGTACCCAGGTTCCCAATTCTGTGCACTCAGGAAAATTCGTTTAGGCACCAGGACACCCTGGAGATTCAGCCTCCTGTTTTGCAGGAAAGCTTAGCTACACTTTGTGGGGTCAAGATGGTCAGCAGAGACCTGCACATAATGACTACATGTTCTGCAAATCCTTGTCTATATAAGTGCCCAGGATCCCATGAAGTTCAATTTGCTCGTATGTTATACTCTGTAGCTGAAGGGTGAGTTTCTCCAACTTTGTCATCTGCTGCTCCTGCTCAGTGTAGGTGGAGGTTTGGGTTGGTGTCTTCCCAGTAGTCCCTGCAGGAAGATAAAGCAAAGTAAACTTGTACACTTGAATGGCATAGGGCCAGGAGAATCCATTCCAGTCCCAAGAGGAAGCCCCAGGAAGAGGAAATGCTAGGGACACACTGAGGGCCCCACAGAGTAGGACAATTATCCTCAAATTGGTTCCACGAGCTATTTATCTGTCCTCAACCACCATGGGTAGGCATGTGTCTCCCTCTCTAATGCAGTCCCCCAGCCCTGGAAAGCAAAAGATAGCCCAACCATGTAGATTTGGAGGACAGTGTCACCTTATATCTGATGTGGTGCAGGTAAGTCCTTTTGTCCCTTGAGCTTAGCAGTACTAAGTCCTCATAACATGTATCCAGCACCAAAGTATCTGAATGTCTGAGAGTTTGGTGGATGGTCAGGGGATTATCCTTCCCTTCTTATTGGCATCCTATTCCCATGGAAACTGATGGAATCCACTAAGATTAAGAGCAGCAACATGCTACCCAGAGAAGGACTCCTAATTCATCACCACTTTCCTCCTGCTGACCTTGCTTTCCACTCAGAAAGAGATTAAGGATCTCACAGAAAAGCCACTTCAGGTTTGAAAATTCATGGCTCTCCCAAAATAACTGTCAGAAATTGTTGACTCTGGGTCTGCTTTTAGGAACCTATAGAAACAGGATAAGCCCATTGCTTACCAGAAATTCACAGATGCTTAACCCCACTACTGGAAAGCTCAGCTCAAGCTTCACTTCCTCCAGAAAACTCCCACGCTCCTTCCTACGACTCACAGTGCCATCCCAAGAACCATTTATTTCTCCATGTTTGACACTGAGACTGAAGCCCAGCTTCTTGCACCTCTCTGGTCTCCCGTTGTTCTCCATTCTCTCTCCCAAGCAGCCTTCTCAGTCTTGCTGAAATGTCTATGGGCAGTGTAAGAATAACCTACATTCACTTGGTGTTCCCACAACACAAGTAACATAAAGGAAATGCCAAGGACTCTCCAGAATACAATAGCTTGCCGCGAGAAGGAACTATCGGGTTCACCAGCAGTCGCCCTCACATACCTACAAACTACATCTTCTGCAATTCACTGGAAGCCATACTGCCTTTCCCAGGAGCCTTCCCAAAAACACAAGGGAAGACCTTCATCACCTCATTACAAACCCAGGGATCTCTTTGTACTTCATTAGATTATATTCACTACTTCATGTACAGTTGAAGACTCACTTCCAAAAATATCCCAGGAATAGGATCCTCCAACTCATGAATTGTCTAGTCAATAACACAAGAAAAAAAGATTTCTAGGTAACTAAGTAAGGATGGTGGGGAGGAAAGTTCAGTCTCCTGAAAGCAACAAACACATTGTGGAGGATGCACAAGTCTGTTAGTGTGGTGGGAGATTGTGGATGTCTTGTCAGAACAAAGGTAAGTCCCATAGTTGATGAAAATTGCCCCTGAAATACAGCAGAATTCATTCCAGCCATTGTAGATATCTAAAGTGTGATTAATTAGTGACATGTGAGGCTGAAGATATAAGAACCAGAGTTCTCCAGGGGAGCTCTCAGACACAAGAGCAAAAACTCCCATGAAGAATGATGGGCCATTCCTGCAATAAAGTTTGAAGAAAGATGAATAGCTATTGAGAAGCCACAAACGGATATGCAATGGCATTTACAGAAAATCAAATGTGTCATAGTCATGGGGATAGTATGTAGTGTGTCACCACTGTGGAACTTCACCTAGAACTATATGAAAGCCAAATTCCTTGACTGGAGACACCTGTGACAATGTGCATGCCCCTAGGGAAGGTGACACAGCCAGCTTAAATTACAACATCCATTGGAGCATGAGAGAGGCAGGCAAAGGGCACAAGAGGACGGATTATTAGGGGTCCTTTACCATAGACCTTTCTCAGAGCCCCACTTCACACTTTTCAATTTAATGATAATCCTGAAATGAAGAACTAGGACCATGTTTGGTTTGGATTGAAAATTCACCAGAAGTCTAGACTGTGGCCTCAGAAGTATACTTGGTGGATCCCAGAACAAATGAGTGATGTAAGCCAAACTGTCCTTTTAGATGTTATATCACACTGACAAGTCATGCTAGACAAGGTGAGTTATCTCAGTAATACCCAATTCTAGAAGTGAAAGCACAGCAACTTTCCTATACACTACCTCATCTCAGTTAATTCTTACACACTGAAGGATATACAGAAAGTGACTGAGAGATGAGACTTTGGCCAGGCAGGTTCTGAAAGCCCAGACTTGAGTCTCCCCTCTGTGGATGTCAGTTTCCCATCTCTCTATAGGGAGGTGTGTCTTAGAATTCAGTTGGTCTCCTCTGTCTCCTCTATAGACCAAGAAAGCCTCAAACTCACAGACATCTACCTGCCTCTGCCTTCTGAGTGCTGGGATCAAAGTCATGGGCCACCATGTCCTACTTCTGACTTGCATGTTTAAAGTGCTTACTGTACAGTGACCCTGTGCTAGCATTGAGCATGAGCACTAGACAACAAATCAAACCTCACACTGCTTCCATCTCCCTGGAAGACAGACAGCAAGCAAAATGAAACACACCCAGCTTATATAAAGGCTCCAGTGTCAGAAGGGCTAAAGATGTTCAGATCAGCTCCGGCCCACAATGACACCAGTGCACTGATACTTAAGCATTGTCATAGCCAAGGTCATGGGGCTCAAGACAATTCTAGAATAAGAGAAGGACTTGGGATGAGGTAAGAATTGACCAAGATTTATACAGAGCAGTGATGACCAGAATGTGTTTTCCTAAAGCATGAATACAGACTTCCAGCTCTGGATGATTCCCAAGGCTAGATGACTAGAACTTGAGACTTGGATATTCTGGTCTAGATCCATTTCTGCTGGGCCACTGGATTGAGTGTCAAACTTGAAAATTCATTTGTCTACCAGGTAGTATTTTAAAGATGACTGAATGAGTTGTAAGACAGTGAAGAAGATCTGGGTAATTTTGTTGTTGTTGCTTAAACTGTGGTGTGTGTGTGTGTGTGTGTGTGTGTGTGTGTGTGTGATATTTGTGTGATGTGCATATGTGTTTTTGTGAGTGTGATCATGGGTGTCGTGGTCAGTGGATGGTTTCAGGTATTGCTTCTTACCTTCTACCAAGAGACTGGGCCTCTTTGGAATGTATTTTTAGTCTGTAAAGGGAGAGGTGTGTGCATGCCATTGCTTGCATGTGGAGATCAAAGGAGAACTTTGGGAGTCTATCCTCTCCTTCCAACTTTACACAAGGACCTACATGACAAGAACTTTAAGTCCCTGAAAAAAGAAATTGAAGATGTCAGAAAATGGAAAGATCTCCCATGCTCATGGATAGGCAGTGTTAACATAGTAAAAATGACAATCTTACCAAAAGCAATCTAAAGATTCAATGCAATCCCCATCAAAATACCAACACAATTCTTCACAGACCTGGAAAGAATACTACTCAACTTCATATGGAAAAACAAAAAACCCAGGATAGCCAAAAGAATCCTGTACAATAAAACAACCTCTGAAGGCATCACAATCCCTGACTTCAAGCTCTACTATAGAGCTACAGTAATAAAACCAGCTTGGTATTGGCATAAAAACTGACATGTGGATCAATGAAATCAAATTGAATACCCTGACATTAACCCACACATCTATGAACATATAATTTTTGACAAAGGAGCCAAAAGTGTACAATGGAAAAAAGAAAGTATCTTCAACACATGGTGCTGGCTGCAAATAGATCCATATCTGTCACCGTGCACAAAACTTAAGTCCAAGTGCATCAATGACCTCAACATAAATCCAGCTACTCCGAACCTGCTAGAAGAGAAAGTAGGAAGTAGTCTTGAACGCATTGGCATAGGAGATCACTTCCTAAATATAACACCAGTAGCACAGACACTGACATAAACAATCAATCAATGGGACCTCTTGAAACTGGGAAGCTTTTGTAGAGCAAAGGATATGGTCAACAAGGCAAAGCGACAGCCTACAGAATGGGAAAAGATCTTCACCAACCCCACATGTGACAGAGGACTGATATCCAGAATATATAAGGAACTCAAGAAATTAGACATCAAAACGACCAACAGTCCAATTGAGAAATGGGCTTTAGAACTAAACAGAGAATTCTCAACAGAGGAAACTCAAATGGCTGAAAGACATTTAAGGAATTGCTCAACATCCCTAATCATCAGGGAAATGCAAATCAAAACAACTCTGAGATACCACCTTACGCCTGTCAGAATGGCTAAGATCAAAAACACTGAAGACACTTTATGCTGGAGAGGATATGGAACTAGGGGAACTCTCCTCCACTGCTGGTGGGAATGCAAGCTTGTACAACCACTTTGGAAATCAATATGGCGCTTTCTTAGAAAATTGGGAATCAATCTCCCCCAAGATCCAGGTATACCACTCCTGGGCATATACCCAAGAAATGCTCAATCATACCACAAGAGTACTTGCTCAGCTATGTTCATATCAGCATTGTTTGTAATAGCCAAAACCTGGAAACAACCTAGATGCCCTTCAACTGAAGAATGGATAAATAAATTGTGGCACATATACACAATGGAATACTACTCAGCAGAGAAAAACAATGACATCATGAGGTTTACAGTTAAATGAATGGATCTAGAAAAAATCATCCTGAGTGAGGTAACCCAGACTCAGAAAGACAAATATGGTATGGACTCACTCATAGGAAGATGCTAGATGTGGAACAAGGATGACTGGACTGCTACTCACATCACCAGTGAGGCTACCTGGAAAACGGGACCCCAAGAAAGACACGGAGAAATGGATGAGAAATACATGAACAGCCTGGACATGAGTGGGAGCAATGAAGGGTGAGGGTCGAGGGAATGAGAGCGGGAGATCCTAGCTGGATCAAGAAAAGAGAGGGAAAACAAGGAATAGGAGACCATGGTAAATGAAGACCACATGAGAAAAGGAAGGAACAAAGAGCTAAAGAGGCCCACAGAAATCCACAAAGATACCCCCACAATAGTCAGCTGGCAATGTTCGAGAGACAGCCGGGACTGACCTACTCTGGTGATGGGATGGCCAAACACCCTAATAGTTGTGTCATAAACCCATCCAAGGACTGAGGAATTTGGATGCAGACATCCACAGCTAGGTCCCAGGTGGAGTGCCGGGAATCCAATTAGTGAGAAAGAGGAGGGTTTATATGAGTGAGAATTGTTGAAACCAAGATTGGATAAAGCACAGGGACAAATAACCAAATGAATGGAATCACATGGACTATGAACCAAAGGCTGAGGGGCCCCCAACTGGATCAGGCCCTCTGAATAGGTGAGATAGTCGATTGGCTTGATCTGTTTGGGAGGCAACTAGGCAGTGGTACCAGGTCCTGGGCTTGTTGCATGAGTTAGCTGTTTGAAACCTGGGACTTACGCAGGGATGCTTGGCTCAATCTGGGAGGAGGGGACTGGACCTGCCTGGACTGAGTCTATCAGGTCGATTCCAGTCCTCGGGGGAGACCTTGATCTGGAAGAGGTGGGAATGGTGGGTGGGCGGTGGGGAAGGGGAGGGGGGCAGGAAGGGAGAGAACAAGGGAATCTGTGGCTATTATGTAGAACTGAATAGTATTGTAAAATAAATACATAAAAAAATTCCTAATTAAAAAAAAACTGTGGGGTGTGTGTGTGTGTGTGTGTGTGTGTGTGTGTGTGTGTGTGTGTGTGTATGGGTGTGTGTGTTTGTGTGTGTGTGTTATTTGTGTGATGTGTTTGTGTGTGATATGTGTGCATATGTGTTTTTGTGAGTCTGAGCATGGGTGTTGTGGTCAGTGGATGGCCTCAGGTGTTGCTTCTTACCTTCTACCAAGAGACTGGGCCTCTTTGGAATGTATTTTTAGTCTGTATAGGGAGAGGTTTGTGCATGCCATTGCTTGCATGTGGAGATCAAAGGAGAACTTTGGGAGTCTATGCTCTCCTTCAAACTTTACACAAGTTCCAAGGAACAAAATTAGGTCATCGGGCTTCATGGAAATTCTTTTACCAGCTGAACCATCTAAGTTGGTTCCCTTTATTGTGTTTGCCACTGTGTGTGCCTGGAAAACTGGGCTGTGTTTCTATTAGTTCTCTTGTCTCTGTCTCCAAGCTCACCATAGGAACACTAGGATTAGAGATATAACAGCTTCCACACTCAGCTTTACATGGGTTCTGGGTTTCAAATGTAGGATTCATGCTTGAATGGAAAGCACTTTAACCAGTGAGCCATTTACCCAGCCTGTCTTGTTTTCTCCTCTGCTCTCACTCCTCCTCCCCCTCCTCCTCCCCCTCTTCCCCCTCCTCCCCCTCCTCTTCCTCCCCCTCCTCTTCCTTTTCCACCTCCTCCTCCTTTTCTACCTCCTCCTCCTTCACCTCCTCCATCACCTCTCCTCCTCCTTCTCTTCTACCTCCTCTCCTCATTCTCCTCATCTTCTTCATCCTCCTCCTCACCCTCCATCTCCTCCTCCTCTTGTACAGTTTTTCAAGACACAGTTTCTCTCAGTTGTCCTAGTTGTGATGAAAATTGCTCTATAGATTAGGCTAGCCTCCAATTCACAGAGATCTTCCTGCCTCTGCCTCCTGAGTACTGGGATCAAAAGTGTGCATGATCACTGCACAGATAAACAAAATAAACAAAATTTATTTTTTTTGTTTAAAAATTTATTTATTTTTATGTGTTGGCATTCTGCCTGTGTTGTGGGATGGTCTGTATGTCAAATTACTCTGATTGGTCAATAAATAAAACACTGATTGGCCAGTGGCTAGGCAGGAAGTATAGGCGGGACTAACAGAGAAGAGAAAAGAAAGAACAGGAAAGCAGAAGGAGTCACTGCCCCACACTGCCATGACAAGCAGCATGTGAAGATGCCGGTAAGCCACGAGCCACGTGGCAAGGTATAGATTTATGGGAATGGATTAATTTAAGCTATAAGAACAGTTAGCAAGAAGCCTGCCTCGGCCATACAGTTTGTATGCAATATAAGTCTCTGTGTTTACTTGGTTGGGACTGAGTGGCTCTGGAACTGGCGGGTGACAAATATTTGTTCTGACTGTGGGCAAGGCAGGAAAACTCTAGCTACATGCCTGCTTATATATCTGTGTGGAAGTGTCAGATATCCAGGAACTGGAATTAAAGACAGTATTGAGCTCCAATGTGGGAGATGGGGATTGAATTAAATAAGCTGCATATTATCTTCCCGCAGTAATTTCTGTAGGCTCCATACTAGGAAGTTGTTTATTTTTTTTTTATTAAATTTTCTATTCATTTTATATACCAACCACAGATTACTCCTATCCTTTATCCTTCTGCCCCACAGCCTTATGCCCAACAACTAACCTCCCATTCCTACCTCCTCCAAGGCAAAGTCTCCCATGGGGAGTCAGTAGAGCCAGGTACATTCAGTTGAGTCAGGTCTAACCCCTCGTCCCTCCACCAAGGCTGCAAAATCATCCCACTATAGGCACTGGGCTCCAAAGAGCCAATTTGTGCACCAGGGATGAATCCTGATCACACTGCCTAGGGGCCCACCAGAAAGTCCAAGCTAAACGACTGTCTCTTATATCCAGAGAGCCTAGTCCAGTAGCATGTGGGCTCCACAGCCATTGGTCCACAGTCCATGTATTAACACTAATAATTCATATCAAAGTTGAGGTAGAGTTAAGTATTTGTTATGAGTACAGCTCAAATTCACCTTTTAACTTTACTTGAAAATGCCAGTTCAGTGAGATCATAGTCAAAATCAAAATCAAAATTCAAAGCCATGGCTTAGAACCCCAAGTACCAATATGAACACATGAGCTATTTTACCTTCTTTGTATTTAGAAAAATCTCAAATGTAATAACATTGTAAGACTTTAAAATGTCCAAGTCCAAATGTCAGATGTCAATTATAGGTTTAAATATTTGAATAATTTTATTGTTGGTTTTGTGAATTTTGAATAAGTTCACCAACTGCAATTATAGGGACTTCTCATAAAACAGCAAAGCACCTAGCCTGAATGTACCTATGGACTTGAGTTATACCAGCAATATGATCCCTATCCCCATTCAGCTGCCAGTGCTCAGGACATATGACAGACATGTTAGACTTCATAGATAGAGCATGCAGTCACAAAACCAAAACAATGAAGAACTACATACCAAATAGTTTGAGTTCTCCCACATCTCAGATGAACTGTCATGGACAAAGGAGACAGAAGGGAAATATGTGGGTTCTGAGTATTATGAAAACAAAAACAGTAACTTCAAGAACAAGAAAGTGACTCAGGATTTAGAGTTTGATGACAATAAAGACAGTTATGTGTGGTGATATATTATGTACCCTAATAAAATTTGCCTGAAGATCAGAGAACAGAACAAGCCATAGATTAAAAAGCAAGGCAATGGTTGTAGCAGGAATCTTAAAAGTTCTTATTAATAAAATCAAACCTGAGCCAAGTTATTGGGGTCCATGCTGGTAGATCAGAGAAACAGAACAAACCACAGCTATCTCACCTCGCTGGATCCTCAGCTGGTCTTGTCTCCTCAGACTGGAGGCTTCTGTGTCCTCATCCCAATGGCTCTCAGCTGAACTCTGCTGGAAAGCCTGAAGTTTAACCAGCCACATGCTTAACCAGCCAAATGCTTCTAGTTTCTCGTCCTCACGCCTTATATATCTTTTTTCTTTCTACCACCACTCCCTGGGATTAAAGGCTGGCTTTCTGGGATTAAAGGCGTGTCACCATGCTTGGCTATTTCCAATGTGGCCTTGAACTCACAGAGATCCAGAGGGATTTCTATCTCTGGAATGCTAGGACTAAAGGTGTGAGTGCCACCATTTTCTAGCCTTTGTATCTAGTGGCTGTCTGTTCTCTGACCCCAGATAAATTTATTAGAGTACACAATATTTTGGGGAACACAATACCCCCACATCTCCTCTCTTTTTGTCTAAAATTAAAAAAGCTTATAACTAATACAAGAAAAACTATCTTCAATAAGTATATGCAATATACAGTCAAGATTACATTAACAATGTCTAGTCCATTAACATTTGACAGATCCAGACAAAAAAACTCCATTATATATATTAACAATGTCCAGTCCAGTAACATCTGATAAACTCAGACCAAAAAATTTTCATTACTTATCTTATTTAAAACAAGTAGTTCCTTTTTAAAAGTAGATTCCATAATCTCCCTTTTTATCTTATCATATCCATATTCTCTTTTTTCTTTTCATAATACATTCAGTAGTCTACCTTTTGTCATTTTTATATCTTCCCCTTTTTCTTCAGTGTAGATTCAATGATCTACCTATTTATCCTATTATTTCTTTATCTTTTTTCTCAGAGTAGATTCGATGATCTATCTCATATATATATTCTCTTTTTCTTTTTGCTTTCTAGGGGTGAAGATATCTTTAGGGAATCTTGAAAAGAAAATTTTGGGGTTAATTGTCAAGTCCTGTATCATTTATCCAGTCTCTGCATAATAGGAAAGTTCAGGGCTTGTTTCAAGTCCTTGTTTGATTAGTCTGTCAGGCTGGATCATCTCAACTAGTCCTCTCGAAATTGTCCTGACCAGTTTGTAGTCCAAAGTCGATTTTTCCATGGTGTTAATTGGCTTAATGGCTTTATCATAGTCCATGTGGAATCATCATTGTAGGATCCTGTCATCTTTTTAAAGATTTCAAAGTCACTGTTAGGCGTAGTCATGGTTTCCTGCGGATTTTTTTTTTTTGCCTCTGTGGTTTGGAGCAATCATAGTCTGATAAATGTCTGTCTCTCGGAACCATGAACATTCTTCCCTAGAACAGAAAATCTTCACAACAATTTCTCCCCACCAAAATTTGTCTCGCCAAAATTTTCCAAACTGACCTTTGCCGATGCTTTCTTGTAACACGATGGTCCTGGCAATTCTTCTCTGAACCAGCAGCAGTAAACCTTTTGTCCCTGGTAGCAGCATCATCGAAGTCACCAACACGATGAGAAGGAGCTGGCAACGTGGAGCAGTAGCCACTGGTTCCATGGTTCCACCACTGATTGTGGCTCTGTCCGGGCCAAAGCTTCTCCCAAGCCTCCTAGGCCGGCCTCAAACTCGGGATCCTACTGCCTTGTCTCCTTCAGCAAATCCTACCGGTGTGTGCCACCACAACCGCCTGAGTGTAGCTTGGGCCTGAGCTGGGGTTCACAAGGCCACAGGCAAACAGCTTTTTCATGAATTCGTAACACGAACGTTGGGCGCCAGATGTAGCAGGAATCTTAAAAGTTCTTATTAATAAAATCAAACCTGAGCCAAGTTATTGGGGTCCATGCTGGTAGATCAGAGAAACAGAACAAACCACAGCTATCTCACCTCGCTGGATCCTCAGCTGGTCTTGTCTCCTCAGACTGGAGGCTTCTGTGTCCTCATCCCAATGGCTCTCAGCTGAACTCTGCTGGAAAGCCTGAAGTTTAACCAGCCACATGCTTAACCAGCCAAATGCTTCTAGTTTCTCGTCCTCACGCCTTATATATCTTTTTTCTTTCTACCACCACTCCCTGGGATTAAAGGCTGGCTTTCTGGGATTAAAGGCGCGTCACCATGCTTGGCTATTTCCAATGTGGCCTTGAACTCACAGAGATCCAGAGGGATTTCTATCTCTGGAATGCTAGGACTAAAGGTGTGAGTGCCACCATTTTCTAGCCTTTGTATCTAGTGGCTGTCTGTTCTCTGACCCCAGATAAATTTATTAGAGTACACAATATTTTGGGGAACACAATACCCCCACAAATGGTGACACACACTTTTAATCCTAGCACTCGGGATGCAGAGATCCATCTGGATCTCTGAGAGTTCAAAGCCACCCTGGACTACATGAGATTGATTCAGTCTAGGAGAGAAGCAGAGCTAGACAGTAGTGGCACACACCTTTAATGCCAGTACTTGAGAATCACACGCCTTTAACCCCAGCGCTGGGAAGGAAGTAATATGGCTGGGCACAGAAGGTATATAAGGCATGAGGAGACAGGAACTAGACCCCTTTCAGCTAGAGGCTTTTCAGCTGGAGAGCCTTTCAAGCTAAGGTCTCAAAGGCTTTCAGTCAGAGGATTCCTGGAGATATGATCTCCCCTTCCATTTGGCCTGAGGATTCAGTAGTAGATTCGTGCAACAGATATTAAGTGACTATAAGACTCAGCAAAGGGGTTGCTACTGATGGGAGACAGAACATTGCCATTGGATGGGGTACCTGAGGGGCTTCTGAGGAACCAGAAAGTCCTCTGTTAAATCTGCATGTTGATTGTGAGACATCCATTCATCATGAGTCCCCAAATCCTGCATTTGTTTTGGGTGTTTTAGCTGTTTGCTTTTAAAATAAAGTAAGGGCTGGGGGCATATGGCTTAATTGAGATCAAAACTGGCTGTACAAGTCTGATGATTTCAACCCTAGATTTCACCTAAAAAGTCAGAACAGTGGCAGACATCTGTGATTGCTTCACTCCTGGCAGAGAACTGGAAATTGCCTGGAAGCTGGAAAATCAGCTGGACTAGAGTACACAGTACATCCCAGAAACAAGAGAGACCTCTCTCAACAGGTAGAAGGAGAGAGCCAACTCCTAAACGATGTCTTTTGACATGCACAGTGTCCTGGTTAGGGTTCTGTTGCTTCAATGAAGAACCATGACTAAAGCAAATTGAAAAAGAACGTATTAATCTGACTTACAATTCCACATCACTGTTCACCGCTGAAGGAAGTGGACCAGAACTCAAACAGGACAGGATCCTGGAGGCAGGAGCTGATGCAGAGCCCATGGAGGGTGCTGCTTAGTGGGTCACTCACAACAGCATGTTCACCCTACTTTCTTAAACAGCCCAGGACTAACAGAGCAGAGGTGACCCCACTCACAATGGGCTGGTCCCTCCCGTGTTAATCAATACTTAGGAAGATGCTCTACAGGCTTTCTTACATCCTGATCATATGGAAAAATTGAGAAATATGGTCCCCTCCTCTTGGAACCCTAGATTCGTCATGTTGTCATAAAAAGGGACCTCACAATATATAAGCTGTGGCATATAAGTGCCCACCTTCACACACACACACACACAAACACACAAACACACACACACACACACAACCCAGCACGTACAGTGTTCTAATTTGCTTTTCTAAAACTTGAATTGGAAAATGTTAATACAATAAATCACCCATTTCTGTGGAACTTAATAATCTGACATAAATGTTCTATTGTGGGGCAAAGGATACTAAAAGTCGAAAAAGAAGGAAAATCCAGAGATAATTTTAAAGAGGGAAAATTAGGGAAGCATGCCATATTAGAGAAACATGTTATATAACACTAACAAAATACCATAATAGAGTTATATAAGCAGTGAGGTATGGTTGTCAGAGTAGATATTGCAACAGATTGCAGTGTCCAGGAACTTTGTACATTGGGGAAAAAAAGAGGATACAGGCTGGCAGGAGAAGAATGGACCATCAGAGAATGTCCTGAGAATATGGAAAGTTCTAGACAGATTTCTATTGTTATAATAAAAGTAAAAATTCAATTTAAAAAAGTGATGAGTTTATTCACCTCACAGGTTACAGTCTATCATCAAGGGAAACATAGGCAAGATCTCAAGACAGGGGCTTGAAACCAGAGGAACACTGCTCACTAGTTGGCTCAGCTACCTTTTCTCTATGGCCCAGGCTCACTTGCCTAAGGATGGCACTACCTACAGAGGGCTGAGCTCTTCTCTGTCAATTAGCAATCAAGAAAATGCCCAAGAAGCATGCCTGCAAGCCAGTCAGATGGTGTCAGTTCCTCAACTATGTCTCAAATAGACAGCCGAGAATAGCCAGAAGCAAGCCAGAAAGCAGAAAATATAAACTTCAGCTTATTGCAAAGAAAATTGACCCTCCATGAATAGGATTCTATGTCCAAAGTGAAATTTCAATTGTAGGAAGAATAATTTAATAGAATTTATGGAGAAAAAAATGAAACAATATTTAAAATAATGAGTCACAATAAGCCCAATCCAGAAAGGAAAAGTTGGTAAATTTGACGATTGAAGCCCGTTCTGGAGGCTACAGATGGACATGGGGAGGGGCTGTTGGTTGACGGCACCTTTGACCATCCTTCCAGTGTTTTGGTGGAGGAGTTCTTATCAGAAACCCAACCACTTACTACAGAAGCTAGGTCCCAAATACAAGCCTGAATCATCAACTGCTTGTCAGAGCTTATGTTCTAGAGAAATGGAGGAGTCCATTCTGCTTGATGATTTGGGGGCGAGGGTGGCATCCCATTTTCAGAGCCCTGGATGTTGAAAGCTTCTAAAGCAGCACAAGGCACATTGTCTATTGTCATTATTCTTGGTGGCACACACCACAGTGCCAACACTCAAGATCCTAGTGTCAGTGGTGAGCTCTGCAATATGATTTGGCTCTGGAGTATGATTTATTACCTGTTACTTCTGTCTTCAAACCCTGCCTCTTTGACCCTCAATAAACTTCAAATCCTAATAAACAATTTTTGCTTTGAAAACAATTGATTATTTGTACTTGTTGTATATAGTGAAGACCCCACAGAAGTCTTCCCTAGGCCGTATTGTTTAAGAGAGAGTTTTTGGCTTTTTTTTTTCTCTTTTGTCTTTCCTTTTGCTGAAACATAGCCTGAAAGTCATTCTAAAATAAATTCCCAACACCCAAATGATGCTTCATCTAACACAGAGACACTTACTTGCTCGACCATGTTCATTGTTGCTCTATTTAAAATAGCCAGAAATTGGAGATATCCTAGGTATTCATGAACAGATGAATGCCCAAAGAAAATGAGGTACAGTTACAGAAATGGGCTATTACTCGTCAGTTAAAAAAAAAAAAGAGGCCAGGTGGTGGTGCACACCTTTAATCCCAGACTTGGGAGGCAGAGGTAGGTGGATATCTGTGAGTTCGAGGCCAGCTGGTCTACAAAGTGAGCTCCAGGTAAAAGCTCCAAAGCTACACAGAGAAACCCTGTCTTGAAAGAAAAAAAAGACAAAGGTTTGGCCTGGAGAGATGGCTCAGAGAATAAGAGCACTGACTGCTCTTCCAGAGGTCCAGGGTTCAATTCCCAGCAACCACATGGTGGCTCACAACCATCTATAATGAGATCTGGTGCCCTGTTATGGTATGCAGACATACATACAAACAGAACACTGTAACATTATAAATAAATAAGTCTTTTTTTAAAAAATAGAAAAAGGAAATCATGAAATTTGCAGGTAAATGGATGGAGCTAGAAAAAAATCATCCTGACTGAGATAACTCAGAACTAGAAAGACAAATATGGTATGTTTAAATCTATACATAGATATTAGCTATTGAGTCAAAGATAAGTAAGCTACAATTTGTATAACCACAGGTTAGGTATAGAGTAAGGGAATAGGGGGGAGGTACAGATCTCCATATAGGGGGAATAGAATAGATTGTTGTGGATGGATGAGGGATGGAGTCTGGAACAGGATGGCCAAATGAGGAGGGAGAGAGAAGGGGCAAATAAATATAGGGAGGGAGAGGTAAAATTAAGGGCCATTTGAGGGATCTTATGAAAACCTAATAGAGTAGAACCACTCTAAAATATATACATATATGAAGGGGATCTAGATGAAATACCCCCACCCCACCCCCCAAAAAAAGAAAGCTGGGTGCTGGTGGTGCATGCCTTTAATGCCAGCACAAGGGTGGCAGAGGCAGGTGGATCTCTGTGAGTTCAAGGCCAGCCTGGACTACAGAGTGAGTTCCATGAGAGACCCCAAAGCTACACAGAGAAACCCTATTTCAAAAAAAAAGGAAGGAAGGAAGGGAGGGAGGGAGGGAGGCAGGGAGGGAGGGAAGGAAGGAAGGAAGGAAGGAAGGAAGGAAGGAAGGAAGGAAGGAAGACTCCCCCCCCCCAAAAAAAAACAAATAAACATAATCAAAACAAACAGAAAACAGAGTGTATATACAGAGCCCCAAATGGATATCTCTTGTTACCAAATGAAGCTTGCAGTACTAGCAATGGGTCATATCTAGTCAAGTTGTAGGTGAAAGTTGTCCAATAGTGATCCCAAACAACCCAAGGTATTGCAAGGCTATTGGTTGCTCTCCATAAACTGACAGCAAGGTGCTGTTCCTGAAGATGATAATGACACAACTCTTTGACCATGGAGAAGTCAAGCTGGTGTCTCCCTAGAGCCCTCACCACTTATGGACTAGATTTCATGGTGCTGGAAGGTACTCAGCTCACTATCAAAGGAGAAAGGTAAACACCAGCCCAGCTACTATTAGTGACCACATCCAAGATATGCTGGTGCAGTAGTGGAACAAAGCATGTGGGAGAAACCAACCAATATCTGACTTGATTAAAGGCCATTCCATGAGATGGAACCCATACCCAGCACTGTGTGGGTGGACAAGACCTGAGACTAGACAGGCCAGGGACCACAGTGAAAACCAAATACTACTGTTGTGCTTAAGGAGCATAGCAATAGAATGACTCCTAACAATATTCTGCTATAACAAAGATAATGCCTTTCTCAGCCCTCATCAGAGCAGCTTCCTCCTGCAGCGGATGGGAACAAATACAGAGACCCTCAGTAGATTATAGGCAGGGAGTAAGAGATCTTGGAACACTCAACCCTAAACAGAGCATATCCACTCCAATTCCTCCCCTCAGGACTTAGGGAACCCTGTGGAAGAGGAAGTAAAAATAGTGCCACAGAGTACTGCAGATGGCAAGACCATGTGTCCATCTACTGAGGGGAAGCACAGATATGGAGTGGGGCCAGACTAACCCCGAGAAAAGCTGCACTGCATGTGTTGCATGCAGCGGAGCTGGCGATGGAGAAATGCCCCATCTATTTGGAGCACAGAAGATCACCTGAGTATCAGATGCTGGGCACTGGGCTGTAGGAATTTGATATTTAAAACTGGATTTTGGTAATGTTCCCATGTGAATATCTCTGTGCTCCATTCTTCTATTGTGGAATAAGAAAATACCTAATTTTTTTTTTTTTTTGGTTTGTTTGACCAGACCCAATTAAGAGATTTTTTTTCCTAAGGGACCTTGGACTTTAGAAATGTTTTAAGTTTTAACGTGTGTGGAGTTTTAAAAGTGTACACTGCATTATATATTAAGATATTAACACAAAAATTTGGAGAACAAGAAATAAATGATTATGGCATTCAGGTGATGTGTGTGTGTGTGTGTGTGTGTGTGTGTGTGTGTGTGTGTGTGTGTGTGTGTGTGTCATGCTGACAAGGAATGGAGAGTCCTAGAAAACTTAATCTGTCCACTTGAAACAGCCCAGCAACAATGGCATAAGAATCTCAATCTAGAGCCTACATGGATCAGACTGCCCTTTGGCATGTCTGTGTGGGACGTCTTGATTTCCACTGACTTAGGGTAGCCTAGTCCACTGTGGGCTGTGTAAGGAAGCTAGCTGAGCAAGCCACCAAACAGCATTCCTCCCTGGTTCCTGCTTCAGTCCATGCTTTTGTTCCTGCCCTGACTTTTCTCAATGATGGACTGTAAACTGAAATAAACTCATTTCCTAAAAACAAACAAACAAAAAACAAAACAGTGTTTTGTTTTCATGTGCCTTTCTCATTCATATATATTTCATTTATTAGTCAATTGAGTGCATTATTACAGGAGCAGGACCTCTGTTATTTGCTAAGAACCCCCTTTTTTTCAACAGTGTATTTACCACAACTGGGAAACACACTACCTGATTGTCACTCAGAGACCATAGCTTACTAAGAGTCCATTCTGGGTGAAGTTTCTGGATCTGAGAAATCTTTTCTTTTAATTTTTTAAAATTTTTCTTTATTAAGAAATTTTCTACTCATTCTACATACCACCCACAGATCCCACCTCCTACCTCCTCCCATGCCCTCAACTCTCCCTCCAAATCCACCCCACAGCCCCACAGCCCCCAAATCAAGGTCTCCCATGGGGAGTCAGCAGAGCCCAGCACACTGAGCCTAGGCAGGTCCAAGCCCCTCCCCACTGCACCAAGGCTGCACAAGGCATCACACCACAGGCACCGGGCTCCCAAAAGCCTGCCCATGAACCAGGGACAGATTCCGATCCCCCTGCCTGGGTGTCCCCCAAACAATTAGAGCCAAACAACCATCTTCCATATCCAGAGTGCCTAGTCCAGTCCCATGGGGGCTCCACAGCCACTAGTCTACAGTCTAGGGGCTTACACTAGTGTGGCCGGTCATCTCTGCACGACTTCCTATCCTGTTCTCGAAGTCCCTCACCTGCAAAAAAAATCCCTCCCCTCTCTCATCAATTGGATTCCTGTAGCTCAGCCTGGCATTTGGCCGTGGATCTCTGCATCTGCCTCCATCAGTCACTGGACAAAGGCTCTATGATGGCGGTTAGGGTCATCTACATCTACATCACCAGAGTAGACCAGTCCAGGCACCCTCTAGACCACTGCCAGCTCACCCAGGTGGGGTCATCCTTGTGGATTCCTGAAAGCCTCCCCAGCACCCTGCCTCTTCCTATTCCCATGATGTCCTCATCTATCATGCCATACTAGTGATTGTGATGTCAACTATGAGAACCTCTGGGTTTCCAGGGTACTCTCCTTTCCCTATTATCACTGGCACATATCTAAAGGACTCCAGTGGCTGGGAAACACAGTCATGGTACAGAAATCTCATTAATTACTCTGTGCCTCCTTCTAAGAAGTTCCTAGTTCTTGAGCCCTTGCTGTGGAAAGCTGAAGTTCACCACATACAGAAAGCTCCCCAGACCCATCCCAAAACTCACTGCCTCTTCCCCAGGACCATTTTCTCCATATTTTCCAGGGAGACCCGGGACAAGCTTCCTTCTGCCTCACTCTGGTCTCTCCATGCTGTCCATTCCCTCTGTCAAACAGACCTCTGAGTCTGGAAAGCATGTCTAGGGGCCAAGCTTGTGGCCACTGAACAATTGACCTCAAGGCAGTCAGTGTTGCTACAACACTAGTGACATCACTGGGGATTCCAAGAGCTGTCCAGGATACAATAGAATGCACAGTAAAGGGTCTGCTGATGTCATGGGGCACAGCCTTTGCCTCCTTGCTAATTAGTTCTCCATGAACTGACCAGAAGCTGTGATTTCCTTTCCAGGAGTATCTCCTGTGACACATGGGAAGTCATTCAGTACCTCTTCAATACAAACCTAGTGATTTCTTTTTGCTTCATAAGAATTTTTTCAGTAATTCACCCATATGGAATTGAAGCCTCACTTTATAAACACTGCCTAAAATTGGCACTTACACTCCTCACAGCCAAACCCAATAACATAAAAAATAAAGCATCCCAAAGAATTTGGTCATGATCATTGAGGAAGAGGGTTGAGTTCTCTGAAGTGAGCAAGCACCTGGGAAAGGCTATGGTTAAGGGAATGCTTCTACTGGGAATTTGTAAGTGAGCTGGGACTCTTATGAGACCCTAACTGCTCTATAATGTCCTCTCTACAAGCCTGGTGTCTTAGCCAGCATTCTCCAGAAGTAATACAATGATTCTCTATGGAAAGGGGATTTATTAGAATGCCTTACAGGCCTTGCTCTATCTAATCCAACAATATGTGGCTGTGAATGAAAAGTCCTAGAATCCAGTAGATGCTCATTCCACAAGTCTGGATGTCTAAGCTGGTCTGGAGTATGTGCTGGAATCTTAAAGAACTAGGCTTTAATGACAGTCAAGGAATGGTTATTCTAACAAGGCCAGAGCAAGCAGAGAAAGAGTAAGAGCTTCATTCTTCCTAGGCCTTCCAACAAAAGTAGTGGTCCAGATTTCATCTGGATTAAAGATCTGAATTAAAGCTGTGACTTCCTCCCTCAAAGATCCAAACTAGAATTAGGTCTTCATACTTCAAAATAAGCAGAGGTCTCCCACGGGTGTGCCCTCTGGTTTTTGTTTTTTGTTAATCCAGATACAGTTATGTTGACAACCAAGAATAGCCATCACAGTCTTATTCCCCTCTTCACTAATACTCATGAGAAAAATGCTCAGAGTGTAAAAGGAAGGAGTAACAATAATCAAAATCACATGTGAATAATCTGTAGATCTCATAGTCATGATGAGTTTTAGTGGCCTTTTTTGGACATGGATGGCTATTATAGGATGAGATACCAGTCTTTGCTTTCATGGGTAGGAGGGGATTAGCTAGCAACCCAAATACAAAACAATCTGGTCTCTCTCTATAATTATAGATATGAAATTCAAATAATTATGTTATTACTGTGGCTGATAGTAACTGTGGTGAGAAAGGGTTCAAGAGATAGAAAATGGGTTCTCTTTAAAGAAAAAAAAAGAAAACAAACACACTGTACCTTTCAGAAAGAGTGGTGTGTCAGGAAGGGCCACATGAATTTGGACTTGAACTCCTCCAGAACACATCTTGCTCACTCCATTCATTTTCAGAAAGAAAAAAACTCCTGTTTAAATTGGAAGACCCAGGAAATCCCTCTGTGGGGTCTTCATTATAAACAGCAGCTAGAAGCCTTCTGTTGCTTTAAAAGCAAAATGGATTGTTAAGACTTGAAGTTTCTCTGATGGTCAAAGAGGCAGGATTTGGAGGCAGCAGCAATAGGAAACAAATCATACTCCAGAGTGAAGTCATGTTGCAGAGCTCACCACTGACACTAGCATGATACGTGTGGACACTGCAGTGTATGTCACCAAGAATAATGACAATAGACAATGTGCCTGGTGCTGCTGTAGAAGCTTTCAACATCCATGACTCTCAAAATGGGATCTGGCCTTCCCCAAATCATCAAGCAGAATGGTTTCTCCATTTCTCTAGAACATAAGCTTTGGCATGTAGCTGATGATTCACGCTTGTATTTAAGACCTAGCTTCTGTAGTAAGAGGTTGGGTTTTTGATAAGAACTTCTCCACCAAAACACTGGAAGGATGGTCAAAGGTACTGTCAGCCAGCAGCCCCTCCCCATGTCCACAATGCAGCCTCCAAAAGAGGCTTCAATATTCAAATTTATCAACTTTTCCTTTTGGGCTTGTGTTTATTGTCACTCATTATTTGACTTATTATTTCATTTCTGACATAAATCCTTTTAAATCATCCTTCTTACAGGTGAAATTTCACTATGGACATAGAATCCTATTCATGGAGGGTAAATGCTCTTTGCAATAAGCTGAGGTCTATATTTTCCCCTTCTGGCTTGCTGTGATGGCTAATCTTGGATGTCTTCTTGACACATAAATGAGGATTGGATTCCATCAAACTGGCTTGCAACCATGATTCCTTGGCATTTTCTTGTTGCTAACCAGTGGGGGATGGCTCATGTTACATGAGTCAGAATAGATAAGATTAATAAAACAAATGACAGCTAATGTTGTCAAGAATGGGGAGCAAGGGACAACACTCATCCATTGCTGGTGGGAATGCACACTTGTATGGCCACTATGGAAAAAGGTGTGGGTATTCCTTAGTAAGCTGGGAATTGATCAAGACCTAGTATACTGCTCTTGGCATATACCCAAAGGATACTTCACTTACAACAGAAACACTTGCTTACCATGTTTATTGTTGCTCTATTTATAATAGCCAGAAATTGGAGACACCCTAGGTATTTGTCAACAGATGAATGCTTAAAAAAATGAGGTGCATTTATACAATGGGCTATTAAAAAAGAAGTTAAAAAAGAAAAAGCAAAGCTTGAAATTTGGAGGTAAATGGATGGAAGCAGGAAAAAATTCAACTTTAGTGAACTAACCCAGACCCAAAAAGACAAATACAGTATGTTTTCACTTATATATGGATGTTAGCTGTTGAGTCAAAGATAAGTAAGCTACAATCTGTAGAACCACAGGTTAGGTTTAGAATAAGGGACTAGGGGGTGGGACAAATGTCCATAAACGAGGAATAGAACAGATTGTTATGGATGGATGAGGAATCGAGTTTGGAACAGGATGGTCAAATGAGGAGGGAGAGAGAAGAAGGGGCAAATAAATATAGGGAGGGAAAGGTAAAATTAAGAGTGATTTGAGGGATTATGGAAACGTAATAGCGTAGAACCACTCTAAAATATATACATATATGAAGGGGATCTAGATGAAACAGCCTGGCCCAAAAAAATTTAAAAAAAATTAAAAAAACCAAACAACAGAAACCAGAGTGTAGGATACAGAGCCCCAACTAAATATCTCTTGTTATCAAATGAATCTTGCAGTACTGGCAATGGGTTACATCTAGTCAAGTTGTAGTTGAAAGGTGTCCAATGGTGATTCCAAACAACCCAAGGTATTGCAAGGGTATTGGTTGCTCTCTATTTACTGACATGAAAGTGCTGTTCCTGAAGATGATAATGACACAACTCACTGAACATGGAGAAGTCAAGTTGGTGTCTCCCTTGAGCCCTCACCACTTATGGACTAGATTTCATGGCACTGAAGAGTACTCTGCTCACTATCAAAGGAGAAAGGTAAACACCAGACCAGCTACAAAACCTCCATCTAGAATGGTGACTGCATCCAAGATATGGGGGTACAAGAGTGGAACAAAGCTTTTGGGAGTAATCAACCAGTACCTGACTTGATTAAAGGCCCACTCCCTGACAGGGAAGGCATACCCAGCACTCTTTGGCTGGCCAAGAACCTAAGACAAGATAGGTTAGGGTCCATAGGGAAAACCAAATACTACTGTTCTGCTTAAGGAACATAGCAATAAAATGATTCTTGAAAACATCATGCTATGCTCATAGACAATGCATTTCTCAGCCACCACAGTAGCAGCTTCCTCCTGCAGCAGATGGGAACAAATACAGAGACCCTCAGCTAGACAATACAGAGAGAGGAAGAGAAATTGAACACTCAACACTAAACTGGAGTTCTCCAATCAGACTCCTCCCCTCAAGACATAGGGAACCCTGTGTAAGAGGAGGTAAAAAGAGTGCCACAGAATACTGCAGATGGCAAGACCATGGTTCATCTACTGAGAGGAAGCACAGATATGGAGTGGAGCCAGACTAATCCTGAGAAAATTTGCACTGCATGTGTTGCAAGCAGTGGAGCTGGAGAGGGAGGAATGCCTCATCCATCTGGAGCCCAGAAGATCACATGAGTGCTGTGGGGTGTCTTTCTGCATACTGTGAATATGTGTTGCTCTCATTGGTTGATAGATAGAGCTGCATTGACCTATGGCAGAGCAGGATGGAGCCAGGTGGGAAAATAAAAAAGAGACAGGGAAAAGAGAAAACTTAGCAGGAGAGACATGAGCCAGGCGTGAGATTGGTAGTTATGGGTTGAGTTGAGTTATAAGAGCTAGCTAGTAAGAAGCCTGAGCCATAGGCCATATAATTTACAATTAATATCAAGCCTCTGAGTGATTATTTTATAAGCAGCTGCAGGACCTCGGGCCTTGGTGGGACTGGAGAAACTGCCACCTACACATTTGTATCAGATGCTGAATATTGGGCTGTAGAGATTTAATAAATAAAGCTGAATTTTGGTAATGCTCCCATCTGAATATTTCTGTGCTGCATTCTTCCTTTGTGGTATAAGAAAATATGTAAGGTTTTTGGTTTGTTTTTACCAGACCCAATTAAGAGACTTTTTTTCTAAGGGACTATGAACTTTCAAAATATTTTAAGTTTTAAAGCAAGGGCTTTTGGAATACTGGGGGATACTAGTACACACATTGTCTGTACAAGTCTGGTTAGTTCAACCCTTAGAAATCACCTAAAATACAGAACAGTGGCACACATCTGTGATTCCTTAATCATGGCAGAGTTATGTGGGGATGAGACTGCAAAGTGCCTGGAAGCTAGAAGGCCAGCTGGACTAGAGTACACAGTACATCCTAGAAACAAGAGAGACCTGCCTCAACATGGTAGAAGGGGAGAGCCAACTCCTGAACGATGTCCTCTGATATGCACAGTGTCCCAGTCAGGGTTCTGTTGCTTCAATGAAGAACCATGACTAAAAGCAAGTTGAGAAAGAATGTGTTTATCTGACTTACACTTTCACATCACTGTTCATCACTGAAGGAAGTCAGGACCAGAATTCAAACAGGACAGGATCCTGGAGGCAGGAGCTGATGCAGAGCACACGGATGGTCCTGTTTCTGGCTCACTCACTGCAGCTTGCTCAGCCTTTTTTCTTGTAGAAACCAGAACCACCAGCCAGGGAATGGCCCCACCCACAATGGTCTAGGCCCTCCCATGTCAATCAATACTTAGAAAAATACCCGACAGGCTTACCTACACTCTGATCATATGGAGAAACTTTTTAGATGTTGCTCCCTCCTCTTCGAACCCTAGCTTTTGTCATAAAATTGATCCTCACAATATGTAAGCTGTGGGATGTGAATGCCTGCCTTCACACACACACACACACACACACACACACACACACACACACACTTCCATTCACCCAACACATACAGTGTTCTAATTTGCTTCTCTAAATCTTAAATTTGCTAATTTTAATATAATAAATCACCCATATCTGTGCAATTCATATTCTGACATAAGTGTTCTATTGTGCAGCTAAGGATAACATTTAAAGTGCAAAAAGCAGGAAAATCCAGAGATAATTTATAGAGGGACAATTCAGGAATCATGCCATATTAGAGAAACATGTCATATCAGAGTAACAAAATACCATAATAGAGTTACATAAACAGTGTGTTTGGTTGTCAGAGTAGATATTGCAACAGATTTCAGTGTTCAGAAATTTTGTATAGTGGAGGGAAAAAAAGAGGATACAGGCAGGTAGGAGAAAGATGAACCATCAGAGCATGTCCTGAGAATATGGCAAATTCTAGTTAGCTTCCTATTGTTATAATAAAAGTTAAAAAAAATCCAATTTGAGAAAGTGATGAGTTTATTCACCTAGAGGTTACAGTCCATCATCATGTAAGCCAGGGCAAGATCTCAAGAAATGGGCTGGAAACCATAGAGCAATGCTGCTCACTGATTTGCTAAACTACCTTTGCTCTATGGCCCAATCTTACTTGTTAGGGATGGTGCTGCCCAGGGAGGGAAGAGTGCTCCTATATCAATTAGCACCAAGAAAATGCTGAAGAAGCATGCCTGCAAGCCAGTCTGATAGTGTCAGTTCCTCAACTATGTGTCAAGTAGACAGCCAAGAACAGCCTAACAGCTGGCCAGAAAGAGGAAAACATAAACCTCAGCCTACTGGAAACAAATTTGACCCTCCATGAATAGGATTCTATGTCCATACTGAAATTTCAATTGTAGGTAGAATAATCTCAAAGGCTTTATGTAGGAAAAATGAAACAATATTTAAAATAATGGCTGACAATGAGCACAAGCCACAAAGGAAAAGTTGGTAAATTTGACTATTGCAGCCCATTCTGGAGGCTGCATGGTAGACATGGGGAATGGATGTAGTTGAAAGCCCCTTTGATTATCCTGTATTGTTTGGTAAACCTTTGAGGTAGGAGATCACACCTTTAATTCTGATCTTTAATCCAGATGGAATCTGGACCACACGTGCTGGAAGCATATTGAAGGACAAGGAGGAAGGAAGCTTTTACACTTTCTCTGCTTGTTCTCTCCTTGTAAGCACATCCATTCCTTCACTGGCATTAAAGCCTACTTCTTTCAGATTCCAGCACATAATGAAGAACAGCTGAGACATCCAGTCTTGTGGCGTGAGCATCTGCTAGATTCTTGGACTTTCCATTCACAGCCAGATATTGTTGGATTAGCTAGAGCACAGCCTGTAAGTCATTCTCACAAATACCGTTTCCATAGAGAGGTCATTTTATAACTTCTGTTACTCTAGCGAGCCCTGACTAATACACCAGGCATGTAGAGTAGACATTCTAGAGTAGTTTGTGTCTCAGCTATGTCACAAATTCCCAGTGGCCACCTTCCCTTTACCATTCTTCAGGTGGTGCTTTGGTGTCGGCCTTCTTGGTTTGTATAACATCTCAACAACAAAATAGCAAATATCCCAAATCTCTCAAAGGGAATGCAGAGTAATATAATGAAAAGAGTGCCTCAGATGGAGAAATTCTAGGGTAAGTGAGAAATAGAAAGCTAACTTAGGAATAGAAAAGTATTATCTTTTGTGGACCATGAGCATGCACCCCTACCCGATGAAGATCAGAGGACAATTTCTCAGAGGTTTGTTCTCTCCTTCAATCATGTGAGTCCTAGGGAAGGAACTCAGGTCTGTAGGCCTAGCAGCAGTTACCTTTGCCCCCTGAGCCTTCTCTCCAGCTGATCACATCATCCATGGAATTGATGAGCTTTGTAACTGTATTGATGTTCTGTGTGTTTATGGTCTTTATTCATAAAGAGTAGATTCTTTCTACCCTTGTTTGACAGCACCAGTTTGTTATCCCATAGGATTTCTTTCTCCACACCTTAACTCTATGATTCTCTGTCAGTCTCAGAAGGTAGATCCGGTCCAGCGAAGCTTCACAGAAATAAAGCACTGTCTGGAAGAAACCCTTCCTCAGTACACAGTGAGATCAGCTGTGGTTAAAGAGCACCATCAACCATCCCTCTCCTTTCCTAGCCTTGTACAGACATGCTCCTCATGACTGGCATGTCACTTTTGCTGCAGGCTCCATCCACTCTGGCTGGTGTGAAGCTTACTCCCAACACTGCTTAGCTGCAGCATCAAGAGGGACTCTTAACCACTCCTCGACCACCAGGAGTGTCTTCTCAATTCTGCATGTCATCAGATGGCCCTAATCTGCATTGTCATCCAGGATGAGGTGTGAGATACCCGCTCCAATCCTGACAATAAGTGATGCTGGAGCAGGATCTTGAGCCCACCAGCGCCTTGCATGGATGCCTGGCATCCTAACACAATTAGCATGCCAGCATCATGTATTTGTCCCTAATGGTCTCCTGAAATTTCTCTTTGCTTGGGGGTGATTCGTCAAACTAATATAGCACACATGGCTAGAGGAAAAAAGTCAAGAGCAGGGTCTGGAGAGATGGCTGCTGCATTTTGAGCAGTTTCTCTCCCAAAGGAACAACAGAGCAGCTAAAAAGCCACTTGAAATCCAGCTTCGGGGTGAATCTGATGCCTACTTCTGGCCTCTGATGGAATTGCATGCATGTAATGTACAGCCCTGCAGCATGCAAAAAGCCCATGCATATAAATAAAAGAAAGAAATCTTTAAGAAATTGAACCAGTTCATAGTTAAGGCCAAAAAAGTCCCAACATATTTTGGAATTCATTCTGTCTTCAGTCTGGTTTTTCACTGATGCTATATTTTAAGGAAACCAGAGGCAGATAGCTCTGGTTTTCTTAATTTCTTTTATATTTTAAACATTTTTTTTTATTTTTGTTGGTTTCCCATCATGCATCCTAATCCAATTTTTCCCCTTATCCATTCCAGCACATCTGAGCTCTGCCTTTGAAAATCCCTATGCTTTAAATAAAATAAAATTTAAAAGGAAAACTGGAAACCCAAAATTAAAAACAAATGAACAAAAGTCTTGTCAAGGAAGTTTTAGTGTGACCCCGTGAGTCACACAGTGTACCCTTTAATCCATACATCTTTTCTTGTAAGTGTTCCTGGCCTCTCTGGCTCCTTTATACTATAGATGATAGACTTCACTTGTACTCTTCTTGGATATCCATTTGATGCCTTGTGTCATAGAGATCCTGCAGCTTTAGATTTTCAGAATTGGGTCCTTAACCTACTCCAACAGTACATGGATAATGATAATTTTAGGGTGGGATAATTCATAGCCATGGTTCTGGGCTAGGGGTACCTGGATGGGCAGCTTTCCTTCATCTTCTCCACTCAGGCAAGCTCTCCAGCACTGCCCCACCTAGCTCACCCCATGCAATGGGCTGAATGGAGAGAGGCCAATATCCTTTCCTCATGCACTTGAACCTGAATTATCCACACTCAGAGCAAAGGAACAGCTCTAGTGTTTTGCTGAGGTGATGGGCCAGGGTCACAAACACAATTGCTGCAGTTGGTGAGAGGCTGACCCAGCTCTTCTGTTCTCAAGCCCCAGATACCCACTCTCCCACCAGCTGCAGGTGGCATTGGCTCAGGTGAGGAGGGCATCTTTCCTTGCCCTTGCCAACACAAAGCAGAAGAGGGTGGACTGAGTTCTTCTGCTCTCCCAGCCTCAGGGCCAGATCACTGACACCACAAACAACAGGGTCAGCTACTGTGCTGCTCAGTCCAGGTGCAGAACCAACTCTCACCAGTACTGCAGTAGGTGAGGGGCAGGTCCAATTCTCACTAGTGCTAAGGCCAGCGATGAGTAGGGTTAACTCTTTGCATCCCTATCCTGTCTTTAGCAGTAAAAGGAGCCACTCACATCAACATAGACCAAGTCTGTGGCAGGGCAATGGACCAGACAAGGCCTTTGACAGCAGCCTACGCCTGGAGGACACCAGGGTCCCTGGAGGCAGCACAGGCCACTCAGATCTATATGGCCCCAAAGAGAACACAGGCCTTAGAAACTACCATGGTCCTAAGTGACAGCCCAGACCCCTACCTCTGTGTGACACTAGGAGGCCATACAGGCCATGGATATGAACAATGATCCTGGCTGTGTTTGCAATACAGACCCAGACAAGTTCTAAAGTTGTAGCTCAGGCCTGGATGTCACAATGGCTCTCATTGGCAGTGAAGGTCACACAGACTGGCAGGAACCCACCAGCACCATGTCCCATAGTGGTAGCCCAGATTCCAAGCATCTTTGATGGCAACAGAGGCCTGAGATATCAACACAGATCCTGGCTGCAGCAGGGCCATGGACCCAGACATATCCCTCAGTAACAGCTCCAGCCCTGATGTCATTATGGTCCTAGGTCGGAGCACAGGCTTCTAAGACACATATGCCCCTTTGCGGGTATATCCCTTTGACAACAACATGGTCACAGGTGGTGGCCAAAACTGAAGGTGGCTGCCAGGCCTTCACTGGCAGAGGATGCATGGGTATCAACACAGACTCCCACAGCTGTGTCAGGGTCATGGATACAACATGGCCCTTGGCAGTAGATCAGGCAGGGACATCATCATGGCTCCAGGTGACAAGCGGGCCATGGATTTCTTTCATACTCCTTTAGTAAATGTTTTCATTTCCTGAGAGGCTTACAGCAATACTGTTGTGTTTCTCATTAATGTGCTGCACATGATCACATCCTGAAATGGGTATACAGAATGCTATATTTAGAGATAGCTAAATATATACCACAAGGATACAGCATGGATACTTTTTCCATCATGCAATGGGAATCCACAGAGCTGACAACACCATCCACATCCAAAGCCCTGTGTAGCCCTGGCTGCCTGGGATCTCACTCTGTAGCCCAAACTGGACTCATAAGACTTCTGGTGTTACAGGAGTTTCTGGGGTTAGTGGAATGAGACACCACCACCTCTGACCAAAGAAATTGATTCTAAGAAAAAAAGTTCAAAATCACTTTATTGTGAATAAAAATACAGTAATATTACTCAACAGGGGCTTAAAGGGAGCAGTCAATATAAACGATAAACACCGTTATCAAAATACCCAAACAGTAACAAGAACAGAAGAACGAACATATAAAAAGCAAAAGCTCAGTCTATAATGAAAAAACCAAAAAATAGCAAACAAAACCAAACCAAAAAAAAAAAACCACTTAAGGTCAGCAGCATTCTCTTGCTGCAGAGTTAGAGCTAGCAGCACAGATCTACAGCCTGTGGCTGGCCTTGGAAACATGGGAGGAAGGCAGTCAGCTATTGTGAAAAGCCTTCTCTAAGCTAGTACAGCCATGCCTCCTTCCGGCTTTGTAGGTCAAGCCTTCTCTGAGACTAACAATGAGACATTTCCTAGAGTAAACTTTGTGCCCCTTGGGAAGCTTTTGATAAATTATCACCCACTGCTGATCCTGTAATGTCTTGGTCACTATTTGATTCTTTCAGCATACAGACACTTGTTTGCTTACTAGAGACCCCACAAATATGTGGGCAGCATCTGAGTATCAAGGAACATCAAAGATGACACAGATACCTCCTAAAAACCCTTTCTCAGGACCTGGCACTTCATTTTAAGTTGAGAACTGGAGAAATATCTATTGATTTTAAATATGGAGGGGAAAATGACGAACAGGAGGAATGAGGGACTGTGGAGATGTCTGTGGTGCATTATCTTCAGCAACACTTGTGCACGACATGGAATCAGCTTCAACACTGGCCTGGAGAATGAAAAATGATTTTTGGTGTAGTCTGTCAGGAACAGCTTGACATCAACAGTCTTTGATGACAGATTTTTCTCCATATAGGGAGGGCTAAGGACTCAGTCAGCTTGCCATTAATAAAATTGCTATGAAGTACTCAAAAGCAATCCTAAATACATGCAAGACCTTCAAAGCTGATGTTCTGAAAGACACTAAAGACTTAAATGAATGGAAGTTTTAAAAGTATTGTGGATAAGTAGGTAATATAAAAGGTCAATTTTGCTAAATTAATAATACTAATGCAATAGATACTGAAATGTAAATAAAATACATCACCCATTTCTGTGGAACTTAATACTATGACCAAAGATGTTCTTTTATTGGGAAAATGATAGTTTTTTAAGGGGAACAGGCAGGAACATCCAGAGATAATTGTAAAAGAGTAAAGTAGGGAAGCATGTCATATTAGAGAGAAAGATGACATATGAGATAAAAAATAAAAAATACTTTAATAGAGATATTTAAACAGTGGGTGTATGATAGAGTAGATATTGCAACAGTGTCCAGAAATTTTATAATTGTTGAAAAAAGAGCTACAGGCTGGAAGGATAAGGATGGATATGAGAGCATACCTTGAGAATATGGCAAGTGTTCTAGTTAAGTTTATATTGTGATGAAAGTCTAAAGAGCCAATCTGGGAAAGTGAAGGATTTATTCACCGCACAGTTTGCAGTCTATCATCAAAGAAAGCCAAGGCAAGATCCCAAGGCAGGGGTTTGAAACCACAAAGAATGCTGTTTACTGCTCTGCTCAGCTAGCTTTCCTCTGAGGCCCAGGATCACCTGCCTAGGAATGGCACTACACACAGAGGGCTGAGCCATCCCCCACTGGTTAGCAACAAGAAAATGCCAAGGAATCATGGTTGCAAGCCAGTTTGTTGGAATCCAATCCTCATCTATGTGTCAAGTAGACAGCCAAGATTAGCCATCACATTGAGCCAGAAGGGGAACATATAAACCTCAGCTTATTGCAAAGAACTTTTAACATCCATGAATAGGATTCTATGTCCATAGTGAAATTTCACCTGTAAGAAGGATAATTTAAAAGGATTTATGACAATAAACACAATCCCAAAAGGAAAATTTGGTAAATTTGACTATTGAAGCCTCTTCTGGAGGCTGCATTGTGGATATGGGGAGGGGCTGCTGGCTGACAGTACCTTTGACCACCCTTCCAGTGTTTGGTGGAGGAGTTCTTATCAAAAACCCAACCTCTTACTACAGAAGCTAGGTCCCAAATACAAGCCTTCATCGTCAGTTGCATGCCAGAGGTTATGTTCTAGAGAAATGGAGAAGTCCATTCTGCTTGATGATTTGGGGAAGGCTAGATCCCATTTTGAGAGCCATGGATGTTGAAAGCTTCTAAAGCAGCACCAGGCACATTGTCTATTATCATTATTCTTGGTGACACACACTGCAATGGCCACACTTATCATGCTAATGTCAGTGGTGAGCTCTATAACATGATTTCACTCTGGAGTATGATTTGGTTCCTATTGCTGCTGTCTCCAAAGTCCTTCACATTAAACTGTCAGAAAATAACTTGCTCACCAATATCTCTACCCTCCATGTTGTTGTCCCCCTATCAGGGTCTACTTGCTGTTGAATGTCAGGGTTTCCAAAAATCTTGTCTCAGGTTTTTCTGTCTCAAGTTCATTTTTGATGCTTTCTTTTCTTCAGGAGTACTGAGTCAACAGACCTATTGACTGGGGCTGGATCAACTGGAGGTCAATGGTATTTGCCTCAACGGTGAGATCACAGCTATAAGGGATGTCTTCTGAGGAGGCCTTGATATGAGGGTGGAGGACTTCATGGATTCAAAGCATAATGGGTTCTATGGCCTCCTCAGTTCTTGAAAGACCTGCTATGTGAGAAGGAAAGGCAATCTGAGCCAGAAGCAAACTGGCTGGTCCACAGGCTAGAAAAAAAATCAGGACCTATTCACACTGGAAGCCAAGGTCAGGAGCACTCAGTCCCCCACCAACACCGTGTTTGCTGGCGATGGGATGCAAATGGGGGATCACTTGCCTTTGACACTTATTGCTCCTGTGACAGCAGCTCTGTCTGCAGGGAGATCTCATCCTGGGCTGTGGACTGTTTCAACTCAGACTGAAGATTTTCTGACCTAGAGAAGGAAGGCAGTTAGGGAACAGGCCTGGTGGGGACCTACTATGTCAGCTATTGAGCCTGAACCAGCTCTAGTCAGCTGCACAACCCAGCATGACCTTTCAGCTGAGGTCATTCCCTGGTTTTTGAAATACATTATTTGGAAAAAATAACAGTGTAGCAAGGTCTGAGTTACAGTTCAGGGCAGATAGGAATGGCCTTGAATAGGTACCAGGTAAAGGTGAGCACATGGGAAACTGAATGTAGACCCTATAGCAGAGCCTGCAAAGTAAGAGCAGTGAAGGATCTGCTTATTCCTACAGCACAGAAACCAGCCTCAGTTCAACTCCTCAACTCCTAAATCTTCTTATAATAGAAAGAAAAGTCTTTTCATGGGAAACAGATGAACACTGCAGAGAGCCTATAATCTGCAAGACTGTGCTGCATGCAGATCTGCCCAAAGGTAGGATCTTTTCTCTAAAGGTGATGTTCTGGAAGGAAAATAAAGTGGCAGGAGTATGCACTGTCCTCCACGACTAACCCTCCTCCTGCTAGGTTGAGGCCTGCCATAGGGAGATTTGTGGGGAGAAACAGGGGCAAGGTACTGAGAAGATACCAGAGAGCTCAGAAGGGAATAAGGGGTACACACTCCCCAGAAACACTGAGGATCCAACATAGTGTTTCCTGGAGAAGTTCTTATTGACTGAGCCAGCACAATACCCTGAAGTGTTCTTTCCCTGGTTCTGGCTGGGAGCCATCCAGATGGGAAGAATCCCCCAAAAGGACAGAGATCCAGGGACATGTGACCTACAGGGTTCTAACTGTTCCTCAAAGCTTGGGCTCCCACCTCATCTCACAGACATTGCAGCTTTTCTGCCAAGTCCTCTTGCTAGGTGACCAGCTCCTTCTGCTTCAGCAGGTCCTTCAGTCTTTCATCCAGGCTCTCTTGAGCCTGTTCTTTAGAAGATTATGTTCTCAGTGGAGGCTTGCTCACTCACATGCACACACATAAATTCATGAACACACACAAGTACATGTCTGCACACATAAAAGCACACTCTAATGCAGTAACATGTTTAATTTCCCAGCTAATGTTAATATATGAGCCATCACCAGGAATACTACTAGAAAAATATTAACTTTTGTAGGATGAGAGATGGATACAGTGGCCATGAGAAACCGGCAGTTCAATCATTGAACTGCCTCTCCTGTAAAACTAATGCACAGACATGTGGACCTCTGGGGTACTGATTGGTTAGCCAACCCTGGTTAGGAAGTTCCCCAGACTGTGCAGTATAGGAATGTTCCCCAGCATAGGACAACTGGACCAGCTCACTGGTCTTATTCACTAATTCCCAGTTGACCCCCAGGTGATAAACTTCCTCCAAAAGGAGCTCCCTTTACCACAGGCTGCCTCACTTCAGAGCAAATGAGCTCAGGAAACTAGAAACCTGACAAGCCCAGGAACCTGGAAAATCTCAACCAGAAGTCAAAATCAACAATTCCTCCCTATAAGGTGATCGTGTCAATGATTTCTTTGAGCAACAAAAAGCTGACTATATCAGGGCCAAATTATTGCCTGTATTATTTCATGCTGAACAATAATTCGTGGAGGGGCTCAATCAATTTATACTTTTTCTCTCAGTGAATGATAGACATCTAGATAGTTTCTACTTTGAGGCTACTCTGACGAATGCTGCTACAACACTAATGTCCCCTAGCTTCTCCTTGAACACCTACTTCATGTTCTGGAATCACTGGTTCACCTGAGAACTGCAGTTTAACTTTCTGAAGAAGAATCTGTGGCTTCTCATTGCCCTATATCATGGTATACCACTAGCAATGTCTGAGAATCCTCATTGCTCCCAACCCTCCATGAGGCTGATTTTAACTTAGAGTGAAGAACTTTGAAGAAAGGCAGTTACTGAGTGCTACAGACACAGCATGTGGTGAGTGCTTTAGACCCTCAGGAGCCTAGGGTGTGCACTGAGACAGCCCCATTCTCACAGCACAGCATGGCTAGGGAAGTTCTGATGAACTTAGATGCATCTAGAACCACACTGTAAGTCAGAATCCCTCAACAAATAAAATCCAGTCCTACCTTCAAGGAAAATGATAACTGAGAAAAGTCAGGCAAAGGTGGAAAGAAAGTGGTAGCAGACAATGCGGATGAGGACACGACAGGGCATCAGAAGACACAGCGAGCCAATGACCATTGAGTATCCAGTCACCACTCACCCAGAGAAGAGAAGGGACATCCTGTGTACATTGGAAGAATGGGTTTTGTTTGAAATTTTAGGCAGTCTGACAATGGAACAACTATATGAAAAGACTAGTATTATGGGAATTATGCAGTTTATCACCATGCTTATTCTCATTTTACTATTTAAAAAAATAGTCGATTTAAGTGCCAGGATAACAGCTTTAGAAAAACCTGTTAAACCTGTAAAAATTCAGACAGACCTAGGGGGCTGTACATTCAGACAGTGACGAGGCAGTCACGTGTTGGGTTTACAACCAATGAGAAGGCAGAACAAAATACTTTAAATAGACGAACAGACAGGAAATAGAGCCCTCTTTCGGGAAGCTGGGACACCGCAGGCGGAAGGGTGAGATTTTGGCTCTGAGCTCTGACCTCTCGGCTTTTTCTTTTGCATTGTTTCTGTGTTTCTTATTTAATAAGACGGTTGGTTACATCAATAGGGACACAAATCTTCAGTCAGCCTATCTTGCCTCTCAGACACCTTGACTTGCCACAGAGGCCTCCGCCTCATCTTCCTGTACCATATTTCTTTGGTATGCTCCAAAGACTTTTCTTGTAGATAAATATTATTCCCTCTACAATTACCTGAAAACCATCGACTTAGAGTAGTTTTGTGTCGTTTTGTCCTAGAGAGCAAGGTGGACATGTAGAAAGATGGGCAGCAGCATACAATATTAGATGGATGTAAAGTGAGTGTGCACAGTACTTTTTCAACAAAGTTGGACTCCATCATCATCAAAGATGTTTCACTCACAAAAAAGTGAACATATTGATGCATCCAAACACATACTTGCACATATAAGCATCCATACTCACAGACATACACACACAAGCACTTAAATCTATATATACAGGAACCATAGACACAGACAACCACATATGAGCACATACACACACATTATCATGCACACAAGATGCAGTAGACACAGAGACACACAAAAACACACTTATAGGTCCACACACACAGATGTACAGAAATGCATCGCACAGCATGCATGGGCATGCACAAGCGCGTGCGGGCACACACACACACACACACACACACACACACACACACACACACAAACACACTGATCCCAGAATGGCCAGGGATAGAAGAATGACTTTCAGAAAGTCTTCTGCTGCAGGGGGAGGGAGTGGGTTGTCCCTGCTGTCTACAAGGCACTTAGTCTCAGCCAGGCTCTACTACTCTGGTCTGCACTTACTTTTACTTTCATGAGCTTTGTCTATCCCACGACTCACTGATCCCATGGGTTCCATGTTGATCCATCACAGTCTCTTTACTAAACCTACCCTGACTCCTCCACAGAAGACCCTGCCTAGCTCAAGAGAAAAAAAGCGACCCATGGTCAAAACCCAGGAAGTTTATAACAGGTTGCAGTGCATGTGATATGAAATTAGCGCCAATGTCAGTCAGAAGGAGGCCAGTGAAGTGACCTATACTGCTTTTCAAGATTGCAGCACTCTACACAGGCATGAGAGGGAAATGTTCTAAGATACAGCCATGCACGTGATGTAGTCAGAGCAACACAATGTCAGCAAGAAGATGCACTGTGTGATTCTGTGTTGTTAAGCCAATGAGACAAACCAGACATTTCCTGTGGTACTAGCTTTGTGCCTACTATTTTTAAAAACATCTGTATTGTTTGATTTTTGTTATTTTTTAGAAAATACATTAACACCAAAACAATAAAAGTAAATGAAGAAAGAGAAAGCTACTACAGCCGTCCTCTTTCTGAACAATTGAAACTTGTAGAAATTGGATGAGAATAAACAAGACACAAGGTCTACCTTGGAGGACAGGAGATCCAAAGAGTGCTGGCCAGCCAGATTAGCCAAAAAAGAAAATTTCAGGTTCAGGGAAAGGCCTGAGCTCCAGGGATTAAGAGAGTGGGAAACAGATGACAACACGGGATTTCATTATGTAGCCTCTGAACACACCCACCAATGTACACATTTACACATGCCGCATAGACAACACATAGACCATGGAAATCAGAAGTGAGCAGGAAACAATGAAGAGGACATCATGCTGAATGAACAGTTGAATTTAGACTATGTACATCAGGTGTTTCAACTGGAACCCACAATATGGCAATCCATCTCTTGGGGCCTAAAACTTCCTAGGGCAGCATACAGCTAAGTCAGACTATGTTGAGGGGATTGGAGTAAATGTTTTCTCGCAGCTTCAAATCTGTCACCCCAACCCTCACCCTGTCAAAGTCCTCCCACATGTATGGTCATCCAGGCAGCTCCAGACTGGAAAGTCCAGGATGCTCCCAGAGGACTGTCCAGCCCCATGCCGAGAAAAAGGACTGAGAAGGTGGTACTCAGGCATCTGTCACTATGAACCAAGAGCTTGGCAAAAGGAAGAGAACTCATTGGGATGCAGGAAGAAAGGAGAAGACCGCATGTCACCCAAAACGTTGACAATGAAAACCACTCACTTGGCACTGGGGCTGGACTCTAGTCCTTGCAGGCTGCTTCCTACCTGTGATCTCACATGACCATTGGAAAGCAAATGAGCCACAGGCCACTGACATTATCAATGAAAGCTTTGTGCTGTTCCCTAAGTAGATCCCTGCATAGCAACCCTCTGATCATAATGACATATAGGTGTGTGATATATGACTGATCCAGCTCTCAGTGTACTGCAGCTTCTGGCAGAGCAGGAGGGTTTGCTTGACAATTATCCAGTTTCTTGCAATACGCTAACTCTCCAGAAAGACTTGGGAATGATCACAGAAATCAACACTTGGATGGTATGTAGGTGGGAGTCTGGATGGATGGGTGGATGGTTATATGGGTGTCTCTATGTTTATGGTTGGACAGGTGGGCTCCTGCCCCCACTGTCTCAGCCTACCTGCTGCTGCTCAGCAGAAGGGTCACAGACCATCTCATGAGCCTCCTACAAGAGCCTCTTCAGCTCCTCACAGGACTCTTGCAGTTCAGTCTGCTCCTTCCACGGCAGTCTGTTCTTCAGTCTCAACACACATCCATTCTTCTTTAGCTGAGTACACTCTCATAGGACCTGGACATTGATATAACTGAACAACCACCAAAATATGGTGAGCCCCAGAGAGCCTTCATTTGCCATCCCTACCTCCAAGTACTACCAGCCTTGAAAAGTCCCAGACTCACACACAGCCCAAGAATGGGACTCTCAGTAGCCAAGTCAGCATCACTAAGAGGCAGGCCAAATCCAGAGAATAACCAAATTCCAGAGAGAATCAAACTACTTCTGAAAACCCTGATGCCAAAAGGGAACCTGTGCCTCTGAGAACAGGGTGCAGTCCACACGTGTTCTTAACTCTTCATTGTATTGGGAAATCATCAGCAGGTAGAGAGCAAACACTCCTGGAAGGAGGGCAGAAGTCCCAACAGGAATAAATTCGGTCTACAGGTCCCATGGAAACCAGGTCTGTGAAGAACCTGCCAGTGCCCAGAGGACCTGGGTTCCCAGACATCCCCTTCTTGCTGCAAACCAGCTTTCTGTCTCAGTGCTCCCAAGGCTGGCAGGACAATGATGGGAGGGCCTCAGTGTTTTCCCACACTGAGTCCAAGAGGCACAAGTCCAATGGCCACAACGCAGGCTGCTTGCTAAGAGGCAGGCAGGCTGGAACCAGAGCCATCACTTTGGGTCAAGAACAAAGAATGGCAGAGACAGTTCCTCTCATGATAAAGCAGGCTCTTACCTGAACTATTCAGTCTCCTCAATCAGACCCGTGCACTTGTCCAGGGCATCAATGATCTCTATGGGCAATTTCTGCAGGTCAGACATCACCTGCTTATGCTCCATTTTGAGCATCTCAAGCTCAAAATTCAGCCTGTATTTGGACATGGCCCAAGGAGAAAAGAACCTCATGAACACAGGCCACAAGGATTACATGAATGAGGCTAGGTCATGGAATACCCCAGCCCAATGGATGCCTGGCACTTACTCATTGGGACCTCCTGGTGCTTATTAAATTTCCCATCCTGTCCCCAAGCCAGAAGATGCAGCTGGTCCAAAGAGGGGTGCCAGGGATACATGAGCTCTCTCAGTGGCCTAGAGCTATAGATTAGCTCTCTAAGCACTTCCCAGGAGTCTGTGCCTCATATCTGGGCCCACCAGAAACCTATGATGACATTTCTCCTGTCTTCACAACAGGGATTCATATATCTTGGTGTCTATTGCTGCACAGAGGACCAGAGCACACAATGAGAATTTGCAGGGAGGATTCCCAATTTCAGGATGGCTTTATAAACTCCACAGGGAGTTCCAATGTTCCACCAAGATGAGCACAGTGCCCAAGAGGCATGCTGCTCAAAGTGGGCTTCCCTTGCCTCAGCAGTGCATCTGCTAGAAACTGTGTAAAATCCTCAGATCATGCCACAGAGCCTGGACACTCAGGAGCACATAGACCCACACAGACACACAGAAATACACACACAGACACATACATACAAAAATAAATATATACATATACACAGACACAGACACACACACACAGACACACACACACAGACACACACACACACACACACACACAGACACACACACACACACACACACACACACCATATGAAATCAAGATCCCCAATAACTATAGGGAGGTGGCATTGTCTCGGAGTATAAGTAAGACCAGAGAGGTGCAGTAATGACCTCCAGACCTTCCAGCCACAAACTGAGATGGATGAATGGGATGAGGCACCCCCAGCTGCTGCTAGGTGCTTTCAGACACAATCATCTGCTGGTCAAGTACAAAGACTCACAACAAACTAACAGGACCTAGCATCTCCCACAAGCTAACATTTGTCAAGGCATCTTGAAATGCATGTTGAGAGCTCACACACTACTGTCCCTATCCTCAGACTCTGGTTCAGGCCACAGGCTCTGCTTTTCATTTGGAGGAAGCAGAAGAGTTTGTGTCCCCATTTCACTCCTACCCAGGTTCCAAGTTCTGCATCTTGAATGCACTCAGGAAGTTTAGTTTAGGCATCAGGACACCCTGGATTTACAGTCTCCTGTGCCTCAGGAAAACTAGACTTGATACTGTGGTGTCAAGATTGTCAGCAGAGAACTGGGCATAATGACTACCTGTTGTTCTAATTCTTGTTGATGTAATTGGTGAGGATTCCATGAAGCTCATTTTTCTCGCATGTCATATTATGTAGGCAGATGGTGAGTTTCTCTATTTTTTTCATCTGCTGCTACTGCTCAGTGAAGTTGCAGATTTGGGATTCTGCCTCCTCTGTAGTCCCTGAAAGTAGATAAAGAAAATTTAACTTGTATACTTGAATGGCTTAAGTTTAATAGAGTCCATGATGAGTCCCAAGAAGCCTGAGGAAGAGGAAATCCTAGGGACCCAGTGAAACTCCCAAAGATCAGGACAGCTGTCCACAAACTGGTGCCCATGATCTATGTCTCTGTCCTCAACTAGCATGGCTAGGTTTGTGCCTCACTCCCTAGTGTAATCCCATGGTTCTGGAAGGCATAATGTATCCCAGCCATGTAGATTTGGAGGACAGTGTCAGCTCATATCTGATGTGATGCAGGTAAGTCTCGATGTCCCTAAAGCTTAGCCACACCAAGTCCTGATCACACATGTCCATGGCCAAAGCATCTGAATGTCTGAGGCCCTGGTAGATGGTCAGGGGAGTTTCCCTCCCTTCTTATTAGCATCAGATTCCCATGGAAACTGTAGGAATACACTGGGATGAAGTACAGCAACACCCTACCCAGAGAGGGACAGCTCATTAGTCCATCTGTTCCTCTGCCCCTCTTTGCCAGTATTAATGAATTGAGGGAGTTCCCAAAAAGGCAGCTGCAGCCTGAATAATTCATGGCTCTCCTAAACTGACCATCAGAGACTCTTGACTCTGGGTCTGCTCTTAAGAAGCTCATAGAGCCGGGCGGTGGTGGCGCACGCCTTTAATCCCAGCACTTGGGAGGCAGAGGCAGGCGGATCTCTGTGAGTTCGAGGCCAACCTGGGCTACCAAGTGAGTTCCAGGAAAGGCACAAAGCTACACAGAGAAACCCTGTCTCGAAAAACCAAAAAAAAAAAAAAAAAAAAAAAAAAAAAAAAGAAGCTCATAGAAACAGGATAGGCCCATTGCTTCCCAGAAGCTAACAGAAGGTGAATGAAGCTCAAGTTTACCTCCAGGAACCTCACTATCCCCTGCTCAGGATTCATTTCCTTCACCAGAACCATTTATTTTTCCAGGTTTGACACTAAGACCAAAAGCAAGCTTCCTTTGCCTCTCTCTGGTCATTCCATGTTCTGTATTTTCTCTCCTAAGCAGCAGCTCAGTCTTACCAACATGTCTATGGGCACTGAACAAATACCTTACAGGCATTTGGTGTTGCCACAACACTGGTAACATCACAGAGAATACCAAGGGCTCTCCAGGATACAACAGAATTTCTAGAAAAAGGACTACTAGAGTTATCTACATGAGGCCTCACCTATCTACTAACTAGCACTTCGGCAATGCACCAAAATCCATGTTGACTTTCTCAGGATCCTATCCAGAAACAGAAAGAAAGACCTCCAACACCTCCTCTTTACAAAGCCAGGGATCGATATCTCTCTCTCTCTCTCTCTCTCTCTCTCTCTCTCTCTCTCTCTCTCTCTCTCTCTCTCTCTCTCTCTCTTCTCCTCTCTCTGCCTCATTAGAATATTTTTACTACTTCACATATGGGAAGTTGAAGTCTCTATTCCAAACACATCTGATGAAATAGCTCATCACTTCTTCAGATCTCGAATCAATAACATGAGAAATAAAGGTTGCTAGGGTATTAGGTCAGGATGGTGGGGAAGAAAGATCAGTTCCCTGATGTGAACAAGCACATTGTGGAGAATCCCCAAGTCTGTTATAGTATTTGGGAGTGTTGGAGGTTGTGGGTGCTCTGTCAGAACAAAGGGAAGTCCTGTAGTTAATGAGGAAAATTACCCCTAATCATCAGCAGAATACATTCCAGCCCTCATGATGTTAGAAAATGTGTGATCAACTAGTGACATGTCAGGCTGGAGATGATAAGGACTGGGGCTCTCCAGGTGAGCCCTGAGACACAGGAGCAAACATTCCCTCAAATGTAAGGCTCCCTTCCTGCCTGAGTGCTTGTGGAATTTGAAGAAAGACAAATAGCTAGTGAGAAGCTACACACAGACATGCAAAGGCATTTACAGAAAATCAAATGTGTCATAGTCATGGGAATAGTATGTAGTGTGTCACTGCTGTGGTGCTACCCCTAAAGCTACACAAAGCCAAATTCCTTGACTGGAGACACCCGTGACAATGTGCATGCCCTTAGGAAAGGTGACACAGCCAGCTTAAATTACAACATCCATTTGAGCATGAGAGAGGCAAGCAAAGGGCACAAGAGGACAGATTATTAGGGGTCCTTTACCATAGACCTTTCCCAGAGTCCCACTTCACACTTTTGAATTTACTGACAGCCCTAAAATGAAGAACTAGCACCATGTTTAGTCCAGATGAAATTCACCAGAAGTCTATACTGTGGGTTCAGAAGTGTACTTGGTGGATCCCAGAACAAATGAGTGATGTGAGGCAAACTGTGTCTCTTCAGATGTTATATCACACTGACAAGTCATGCTAGACAAGGTGAGCTATCTCAGTAATGCCCAATTCTAGAATTCAAGGGACACTGTCTGCTCTACACACTGCCTCATCTCAGTTAATACTTACACAGTGAAGGATGCACAGAAAGTGACTGACAGATGAGACTTTGCCCAGACAGTTTCTAAAAGCCCACCTTGAGTCTCCACTTCTGTGGATGTCAGTTCTCTCATCTCTCTATAGGGAGATGGATGCCTCAGAAGTCAGATGGTTTCCTCTGTCTCCCTAGACAAACTGACACAGTGGACAACCTCTTAAGACTTACTTACAGTTGCAGTGGATCCACATTGGCTTCAGAGCCCTCAGCCATGTGCTTTCAGAGGCTGGAGAAAATTGCTACTGTCCACAAGCACTCAGGTAGTATAGGGATGCCCAGGTCACTTGCTCTATGCTTCAGAGTCTCATGTTAATGGAGAAGCCAGGCAGGGGCAGAACATAGTCCCCTGTTTCACAAAGCCATCCTCACTGACATTCCAGGACATTTAGAGCTACTAGTAAGAGGACAGTCTCATTCCAGGTCCACTGAATCTAACAGTTGAACTGATCTGTGTACCACGCACAACAGGGAACTCAAAAGTTTAGGGATCCTTGGAAGACAGTAGCACTGGGTGGATCCTGCCCTGCTAGTGGTTATAATGTAAAGTATCAGAACCTATGGCTTTGCCAGGGTACTCTCCTTTCCCTATTATTACTGGCACACAAGTAAAGGACTCCAGTGAATGTGAAACACAGTTATGGTACAGCAATCTCTTTAGTTCCTCTGTGCCTCCTTTCCCTCTCAGAGTGAAAGAAGAGGGTACCCAACAAAGGAGCTTCAGCCTTGTCAATTCCTGACTCTGCCAAACTAATCATCATGGATGCTTTATCTGGGTCTGCTCTTTAGGACCCCAGAGAAGTAGGATAGGCCTATTTCTTCCAAGAAGCTCGCAGTTCCCGAGTCCTATCCCTGGAAGGCTCAAGCCCAAAAACATCCAGAAAACTCCCAAGCCCCTTCCCAGAACTCACTGCCTCTTCCCCAGGACCACTTATTTATCCATGGTTTCCAGAGAGACCTAGGAGTAGCTTCCTTCTGCCTCACTCTGGCCTCTCCATGCTGTCCATTCCCTCTCCCAAATAGACCTCTCAATCTTGACATGTCTACAGGCAAAGCATGTGGTCAAGGAACAAATTTTCTAAAGAATGTTGTCATTGTTACAGCACTAGTGACATCACTGGGGATTCCAAGACCTGTCCAGGATACAACAGAATATCCAGCAAAGGGTCTCCTGATATCATGGGTCACAGCCTTTGACTCCTTGCTAATTAGTTCTCCATGAACTGAACAGAAGCTGAGGTTTCCTATCCAGGAGTCTCTCCTGTTGACACAGGGAAAGCCATTCGGTACCTCCTCCTTCCAAAGCTAGAGATTTCTGTCGGCCTCATTAGAATCTTTTCACTACCTTACCCATGGGGAGTTGAACACTCACTTTATAAGCACTGCCTAAGAATGGTTCTTCCCCTCCTTAACATCCATAACCAATAATATAAAAAATAAAGTATGTCAAGGAATTATATCAGGATGCTGTGGAGAAGGAGGGTTGAGTTCTCTGAAGTGAGCAAGCACCTTGAAAGGCTAAGGTTAAGGGAAGGTGAGTATTGGGAATTTGTAAGTGAGCTGAGACTGTTATGAGGCCATAACTGCTCTAGGATATCGTCTCTATGTATCCTGTGTATTAGCCAGAGTTCTCTAGAGAACAGAAGTTATAAAATGAACCTCTGTATGAAAAAGGTATTTGTTAGAAAGGTTTTTTAAGCTGCGCTCTAGCTAATCCAACAATATCTGGCTATGAATGGAAAGTCCAAGAATCCAGTCAGTGTTCATTCCACTTGACTGGATGTCTCAACTTGTCAAGTATATGCTAGAATCTTAAAGAAATAGGCTCTAATGCCAGTGAAGGAATGGATGTGCTAACAAGGACAGAGCAAGCAGAGAAAGGGTAAAAGCTTCCTTCTTCCAAATGTCCTGTAGGCTTCCAACAGAAGGAGTGGTCCAGATTACATCTGGATTAAAGATCTGAATTAAAGGTGTGTCTTCTTACCTCAAAGGTACAGACTAGAAGTAGATCTTCCTACTTCAAAATAAGCAGAAATCTCCCACATGTGTACCCTTTATATTTGGCTGTTAGTTAATCCCAGATATAGTCAAGTTGACATCCATGAATAGTCATCACAGTCTTATTCCCTTCTTCAGTAATATTCATGAGAAAATGACTCCCTTGTTCTTGATAAGAAGTGAAGATAATTAAAAATCATATCTAAATCACTTGTAGATCTCATGGTCATGATGACTTTTAGTGGCCTCTTTTTGGTCATGGGTTGCTAAAATAGGATAGAATACCAGTCTTTGTTTTCTTGGGTAGGAGGGCATCAGCCTGATAACCAGACACAAAACAATGGGGTCTCTCTCTATAATTGTACATTTGAAATTCAAATAATTAGGCTATGTCTGGTAATAACAGTGGTGGAAAGGGTCTAAGACATAGAAAATGGGTTCTCGTCAAAGAAAAGAAAGCAAACACACTGTACTTGTCAGGAAGAGCCACATGAATTCGGACTTGAACTTCTCCAGACCAGACCTTGCTCACTTCATGCATTCTGACAAAGATTAATTTATTTAAATTGGAAGACCCAGAAGAAATTTATGTGGGGTCTTCCTTGCAAACAGCAGTCATAAATCTTCTGTTGCTTTAAGAGCAAAATGATTTATTAAGATTTGAATTTTCTCTGATGGTCAAAGAGGCAGGATTGGAGACAGCAGCAATAGGAAACAAATCGTACTCCAGAGTGAAATCATGTTGCAGAGCTCACCATTGACACTAGCATGATAGGTGTGGGAACTGCAGTGTGTGTCTCCAAGAATAATGACAATAGACAATGTGCCTGGTGCTGCTTTAGAAGCTTTCAACATCCATGGCTCTCAAAATGGGATCTAGCCTTCCCCAAATCATCAAGCAGTATGGACTACTCCATTTCTCTAGAACATGAGCTCTGGCATGCAGTTGATGACTCAGGGTTGTATTTGGGTCTCTGTAGTAAGGGGTAGGTCTTCTGATAGAAACCTCTCCATCAAAACACTGGAAGGATGGTCAAAGGTGCTGTCAGCCAGCAGTTCCTTCCCATGTTACACTGCAGCCTTTAGAACGGGCTTCAATAGTCTAATTTACCAATTTTTCCTTTGTGGCTTGTTTAAGCTAACTGCAAAAACTCTAGGTTTGTTGTCCTGAGTTTCAGCACCAAAATGTTAGTAAATTGATGGCTGAACCTGCAAGGAGACAGTTCAGCCCTTGAGGGCGAGGTATCCCTGACACTTCAAGCTACTCAGAACAAGAGCTCTGCCCTGAAGGTGTTTAGCCCAGCTGTGATAGCTGAACTGGAGACAGATCAGCCCTACAGGGCGAGGTATCCTGGACACCTCGTGCTACTTAGAACAACAGCTCTGCCCTGAAGGTGTTCTGGACACATGGAGCTGTTTAGCACAGCTCTGATGGCTGGGACTGCAAAGAAACAGCCCAATCTTGGAAAGGAAGGTTTTCTGACTTCTCAGGATAGTCAGGCCTGGAACTGCTTCAGCAAGGAAGGGTATCCTGACTCTTCAGGAAAGTCAGCATATACCTGGTGTGATTGGGGATGGTCTCTCTGCAGGACACAGCAGTCCTGCTCCTCTCCTGGAGAGCCACAATCTCTGGCTCAGTGTTACCATCTCTCTCTCACTTAGGCCACTATGGGACGTCTTAGCAAGGTTCTTCTGTTCAGCTGCCCCCTTGCTCAGTCCACTATGGGATGTCCCAGAAAAGTTCTTCTGTTCAGCTGCCCCCTTGCTGAGTCCACTATGGGATGTCACAGCAAGGTTCTTCTGTTCAGCAGTCAATGAAGGACTTTACCCAATACTCTTTTGAGAAAGAGATTTATTTGGGAAGGAGGAGTCCAGGAGAGTAGCTGCCTCTACCAGGGTGGAGAGAACAGCTCACAACTGACCTGGTAGGGTGGTTTATATAGGCTGCCTAAGGGGTAGAGTCAACTGTGATTGGTTAGTATATCTTTTGCCCAGGAATTGGTCAGTTTTGTGAGCAAGGGGCAGAAATGGCCCTGATTTCAGGGTCAAATTGCATTTCTTTCACTGGCCTTTCTTGGCTTTTTGATACTACCTCTAAGGCCAGGGTGCATTTCCTTTACTGACTGATTCTAGGGCCCTAGCGTGTTATTTTGCTACTGGTTTCAGAGTCAAGGCATGTTTCCTGGGTTCTAGGTTTGGGGACAAATTGTTCATTTCTCTGGCCCAGGTCCCAAACACAGGCTGTGTTTCTTTTCCTGATTCTGGGCCCTAGGGCCAGGGTTCTGCTGTCCTGCTCTGTGATTGGTTGATTTCACAAGTCAGTTGGACAAGGGCAGAGATGTCTCTGATTTGAGCTAAACTGTGTTTCTCTCACTGGCCTTATCTGAGCCGTTCTTCCCTAATTCTGGGCTCCAGGGTCAGGATGGGTTTCTCTAGCCAGCCCCTCTTCCCTACAGCTTGGGCTTATAAATACACATCATTTTAATGATTATTTCACTTCTGACATAAACCATATTGAATCATTCTTCCTACAATGGAAATTTCACATTGGACATAGAATCCTATTCATGCCGGGTCAATTTTCTTTGCAGTAAGCTGAAGTTTATGATTTCCCCTTCTGGCTTGCTCTGATGGCTAGCTAATCTTGGTTGTCTACTTGACACACAGTTGAAGTCTTGACTCCATCAAACTGGCTTGCAGGCATGCTTCCTTGGCATTTTCTTGTTGCTAAATGATGGCGGATGGCTTAGCCCTCTGTGGGCAGTGCCATCCCTAGGCAGGTGATCCTGGGCTTCAGAGGAAAGCTAGCTGAGCAGAGCAGTAAAGAGTATTTTGTGTGGTTTCTAGCACCTACTTTGGGATCTTGCCTTGGCTTCATTTGATGATGGACTGCAACCTGTGAGTTCAATAAACCATTCATGTTCCTAGATTGACTTTTTTGGCTTTTATCACAATAAAAAGTTAATTAGAACACTTGACATATTCTCAGGGCATGCTCTTATAGCCCATCCTTCTTCCAGCCTGTAGCCTCTTTTTTCACCAATTACAAAGTTTCTGGACACTGAAATCTATTGCAATATCAAATCTACCAATCACACCCACTGCTTACATTTCTCTGTTAAAGTATTTTTTTATTTTTTCTATCTCATATATCATGTTTCTCTCTAATATATCATGCTTCCCTACTTTATCCTTTTAAAATTATCTCTGGATGTTCCTGCCTGTTCCACTTTAAAAATTATCCTTTGCCCAATAATAGAACATTTATGTTAAGTTCCATAGAAAGGGTGGAATATATATTATTTAATAGCATGCTTTTAAAGTGTTCTTATATAAAATGTCTTGTCATATATATATTTTTTAAAGATTTATTTATTTATTAATGTATACAGTGTTTTGTCTGCCTGTATGTTTGCAGGCCAGAAGAGGGCACCAGATCTCATTACAGATGGTTGTGAGCCACCATGTGGTTGCTCAGAATTGAACTCAATACCTCTGGAAGAGCAGTCAGTGCTCTTAGCCTCCATCTCTCCATCTCTCCAGCCCCTTGTCATATATTTTTAAGCCCTTTGTGAGTGGAACTGTTTCCCTGATTTCTTTGTCAGTATGTTTGTGATTGGTATACAGGAAGGACACTGACTTTTGTGTGTTAATTTTGCAATCCTTCACTTTTATGAATCTATTCATCAGACTTAAGGGACTTCTAATAATTTTAAGTTTTAATTGTTTAGAATTATATCATCTGTAAATAAGGACATTTTGACGCTCCCTTTTCCATTTATATCCCCTTTATCTCCTTCAGTTGTCTTATTGCTCTTGCTAAGAGATCAAGTACTATATTGAATAGGAGTGGAAGGAGTGAATTTTTTTGTTCCTTCTTTTTTTTGGAATTGCTCTGAGTTTTTCTCTATTTAGAATGACGCTGTTGTGGACTTGTTGTACAATGATGTTATTATGTTGAAACATATCCTATATATCCCTAGATACTACAGGACATTTATCATTGATGAAAGTGGATTTTACAAAGCCTTTTTCTTCATATACTCAGAGGATCATGTTGTTTTGCCTTTTATTCATTTTATGTGGTGGAATAAATATGTTGATTTGTGTATGTTGAATTATCCTTGCATGTTTGAGGTGAAGACAACCTGACCATGGTGGATGATATTTTTGATGTGATCCTGACCTTGATTTACATATATTTTATTGAAAATTTGTATTTATAGGTTCATCAGGATAATAGGCCTATAATTCTATCTATCCATCCATCTATCTACTCTCTATTTACTAACTATCTATCTATCTATCTATCCATCCATCCTTCTATCTATCTACCTACTTACCTGCCTTCATCTCTCAACACCAGGGTATCTCTGACTTAAAAAAGAATTTGTAAGAGCTCCTGCTTTACTACTCTTTACCTGCTGAGCCATTTCGTAAGCCCCTGACTTGCATTTGTATCTTATTTTCATTGTTGTTTTCCCCCTTTTTAATATTTCATTTTTTATGTATACGGGTATTTTTCCTGCAGGTATGTTTGAGCACCACATTACGTGTGCTCCCGTTATCCCCTGTGTGTCCTTGCATTTGCCACAACCATGGCGGATGTGACTGCTCTCCACTAGACCAAGCAGCAAATGCTGCATTCTTGAGGAATCTTCAGTGCTCAACACTGGCCTCAAAACTCTCTCGTGCTCCTTAAAAATGAACAGATCTGCCTTTAAAACAAACAAACAAAGTGAAAACTCGCAGTTTGCGCTGCCTGGCACATTCCTCACTTTGAGGATTTGTGTCTGCTCAGGAACCCCTACAGTTCAGGAGGCGCTCTGCAGAGCTGCCAGCGAGCGACAAAATGATGCCAGGAAGAAAGAAAAAAATTAAAGAAGCCTCTGAAAGCCAGAACTTGGAGAAGAAGGATCCAGAAGCCAGCAGTTGTGTCAGTATAAAGAAGAAGTGTAGACTGGAGGACCTACGCATAGTGATCTCTGATAGTGATGGAGAGGAAGCAAAAGAGGAGAATGGATTGCAGAAAATGAAGACAAAACAGTCGAACAGATCAAAGTGTTTGGCTAAAAGAAAAGTTAGATGTCAGAAGAACAATTTGCTTTGGCTCTCAAAATGAGTGAGCAGGAAGCTAGGGGGGTGAACAGCCAGGAGGAGAAAGAAGAGGAGCTCTTAAGGAAAGCCATTGCTGAAAGACTGAATGTAAATATATGCTGTGTTGAAAGTTTATGGGATTTATTAATAATGTTCTTAGTTACTTAGTGTTTGGTATAGTTGTATTAGAAACAAGATATGGTAGTTTATAGAATTTTCAACTAACTATATCTCAGTCCTTTTTTTTAAAGTCTGCATTGTTGAATTGCTGGTTAATGCAATTTGAAGTGTTTTGTTGCTGTATGAGTTTGCTTCCACTCCACAGATTATTTCAGTCAATGGCTTTAAAGGATCAAAGTAAGTGGCCAGCTTCTGAAGAGTTGCAGAATACCAAGAATTCCAAAGGCCAGGTGTTTACCTCCCTCATTTGTGGGGACAGCAAAGAAAAAGAGAGAAAGAATGGGCAGTTTTCAAAATAACCAAATAAGGGACTGGAGAGATGGCTCAGCAGTTAGGGGCACTGGCTGCTCTTCCAAAGGACCTGGGTTCAACTCTCAGCACCCTCATGACAGCTCACAATTGTTTATAACTCCAGGTCCAGGGGACCTGAAACTCCCCATGGCAAAACACTAATGCACATTTAAAAAAACAAATAATGTTAAATTATGATTTGAATATATGCAATAGAAATGATTTTAAATGTTAAGGATACTTGCCAGTGGCAGATTCTGAGCCATCCTTGATTTCTGTTTACTTGTTAGCTTGTTTGTTTGAGCTGGAATCTCCTAGAGTTGAAAGTCTGGCTTTGAACTTGTAAGTTCAAGTGGTTCCCCACTTCAGCCTTCTGAAAATCTTAGGACTACAGGCATGTATCACCATGTGAATATGTATGTCCAGTTCGAATCATTCTTCATACTATATACTCTTGGTACTAGAAACGGTATAGTAAATATATATAGGCATTCACTTCACATTGGGGAATTCGTTTGAATGGAGCTGCTGTATTTTGAAGAGGAGAAACTCCTAGGGACAGTGCCTACCATTTTTGTTCTTCCTGTGACTCTTCATATACAGCTATTTTAATAATAAACCTGGTCTGGTACGGGGGAAAAAAGTGAAAACTCATAAGGAAGGTCTATGGTTTAATAATTAAGCTGTGAAGCTGAGGGCCAGGAACAGCAGCTTGGCTCTCAGCCTGCCACCTAGCCGCTGTGAACCCACTTTCTGGCTGACAACCTCGGGTCAGAACACAGTCTCCTCGTGCCAGGGAAAAGTTCCTGAGAGGAGTCAGCGCGGGGCTTCGGGAGGTGGCATCTTGGCTCAGGACGCCTGTTCTGACACTGCTCGGTCCTTCCCACTTTCTCTGCCGCAGTTCGGGGACCCGGTAAGATCTGAAATCCCATCCTGGAACTTCTCTCTCCGCTCCCTTCACAACTGTCCCTCACCTGGAACCCTCTGGGACCCCGGACCTCAGCCTCCATCACAGGCCGCGTCTTCCGTTTTCTTAGCTACATCCGTCTCCCGGAACCGCTCCTTCACCATGGTGCCGGCTGCGGGGCGCCCTTCTCGGGCTCCGACTACAGAAACCACTGCTGCTGCAGCTTCCCGGGCGCTTCTGGATTTAGGGCTCAGAGCGCAGCCGCTGTCCCTCGGCCACTGTAGAGCACCGCACGTGCCACCTCCTCTTCTGCCCCGGGGTCTGTCCAGAGAGGCTTCTCACCTGCTGCTTTGCAACCTCCCGCTACACCGCCACCTACTGGAGCGTGCTTAAAATGCACCAGGGCACGCTAATTAAAAAGGAAAAAAAAAAACCCTTTCTGGTGGGTTTCTCAAAATGACAGTGAAATGCTGCACTTTCTCATATTAAGGCCAATAAACAAAGGAATGAATGAATGAATGAATGAATGAATGAATGAATGAATGAATGAATGAATGAATGAATGAATGAATGAATGAATGAATGAACGAGTGAGTGAATGAATGAATGAATGAATGAATGAATTTTTTAAATGACACAATGATTGTGATTAGGGCTGCTTACAACAGTAGGGTTGAGGGACAGGTTCTTTACTGAACCATGGGCACCTCAACAGTGTTTACACCATTGAAGAATATGTCTGTCCTCACCCCCAACAACCACTACCTGGCTATAAATCCTCAGGTGAGGCTTCACGAAGCACTCCCCCATAAGATAAAATATTGACAGTGGCGGTCCTGTGTGGATTGTTGTATGTTTGGCTCATTTCCTTGACTGGAATTAGCTAAATTGTTTCTAGTATCAGCTTAATGATCATAGGAAAGGAGAAGCGATCCCCTTTTAAAACTCAGTTTTTTAATTCTGTGTTGCACAGCATCTGGGTACAATTGACAAGAGACAGGCTCCTTGTCCTTGGGATCATCAAACCCCAATGGCTATGAAGCTGCACTAAAAACCACCTGCTTTTAGTGGTGCGATGAACAGCTGCTTGGCTGTTCCTATTGGTTCTAGTGTTGGGATAATGTCTCCTGCTTTCATTTTGAACTTCCTGGAGTGGCTTGAGAAACAATTGACCATCTTCCCTTGCACAGGGTGAACACCTGGGTATTACCAGGTTTAGCCTGGCCAACATGAAGGAGAGTGTGTTGGAGCTGGCCTCCTTTGAGAAGATAATTGACCATTTCTTTGATGCTGCTTTCTTTGGGCAAGAAAGACCGAGTATGTGGTAGGTTTGCAGTGTAGACGACCTATAGCTTAAAGAATGAATGGATTATTTGTCTCCAGAGCACAACTAAGGCATCTTGCCCTCACTCTTTCCATTCTGTCAGTTCCTTTCAGTGCAGACAGTTTTTGAGTTGCAAATTGAAAATATGGACCCTGAACCATTGAAGACATTTTAGTCCTTGAAGCTGTACTTGGCCACATTGACAAACAGCCTACATGTTGTCCAGGATTGACAGAAGGTAGACAGTGAATGATCCTCCAGGTGTAGCAGTAGTGTAATCTGTGGTCCTGCCTCCTCGTGAGGCACTGAACATCATTTTAAAAGCCACATAGCCCAGAAAATGGGGAGACAAAGGTGAAAGATGGAGAGAGAGAGAGAAAGAGAGAGAGAGAGAGAGAGAGAGAGAGAGAGAGAGAGAGAGAGAGAGAGAGAACCCAGGCCTTGTGATGGATGCCTTTTTTCCCAGGACTCAGGAGGCAGAGGCATGCAGATTTCTGTAAGCTCGTGGCAGCCTCCTCTACATAGCAAATTCCAGGTCAGACAAGTCTACACAGTGAGACCCTGTCCTCAGAGTACACCAAAATGAAGTGAAAGAAAAGTGAGGGGCGTTAAAATGGGAGAAGCCCATGCACAAGCCAGATTATACATGTCAGACACCAGGACAGAACCCTAGCATGCACCAACAACACCTTTGCAGCCTGGGTACAGCCTCTGTCTGCCACTCTACTTGGAAATGTCCCCTGTCTCTCTGTGTGGAGCATTCTAGCCCAATGTTACATCTCTCTTTGTCAATTTTATCTTGGCTTTGATAGCAACAGACTAGTGAACCCTGAAACCAAGTTGAATGCAGAGTCCAGTGATATTAATAAACCTGAGGAGGCTCTCTCCTTAGTTACCTGAAGCACGTGTTAAAGGAGCAGAGGAAATCAGGTAGCTGAGACACCTATCTCCCATCAGAGAGATGGGAGACCTGAGACCCATGGCAGGGGCATCTCAATCCAGGGCAAAATTCCTTGGGGTGTCATTGAATTGCTTGCTTACATCCTTTCTCAAACACTTTCTTAGGTCTCAAGGTGACCTGTTCATTCTCTATGTCTTGTCACACTGCAATTTCACTTGTGTTCATCCACCAAAGGAGCATCCAAGGAGCCACCACCCACTCCAACCAGCCTCACAAAGAGGCAAGTGAAGAAGAAGGTGAAGAGTCTGACCACTCAGCCCCAGGTGATGACAGCCCAAAGGAATCATCTGAGAGATCACCTCATCTTAGTATCTGAAGGATGCTTGGACAACAGGTATTTGCTGTTTCATAATACATGGTTAGTGTCTTGGTTTCACAATTTCACCCTTAGTTCAAATGTCTAAAATATTGGTGTCTGGGAGGCTCGGTGCTCCTTCAGGGTGTCCCGTTGTCCAACACAATTTCTCTAAATGCTTCCCTGAAGCAAAACCTGACACATGGGCAGGAGTGAGATGGGGACATAGACTGTTCTGCTTCCTCCAAATGAAAACCAGAGCCTGTGGCCTGAATCACATAACTCAGGAATTGAGGCAGTAGTGTGTGAGTTCCCAGCATGAAATTGGAGAGATCCTGTCAAGTGGTGGCTAGTGTGAGAATGCTGTAATTTGTATTACTTGCCTGGCAAGGTATTGTGTGTTGGATGATCCTAGTAGCAACTGCAGAGGCCTGGTCCCACATCCTAAAATGTGGCAGCAAGGCCTGGTACTGATGTCTGCTGCTCTTGGTCCTCTCTGAGATGATACAACTGCATGCATGAATTTGGCATCTCACTGAGAACATTCTATCCCCTTCCCTCTCTCAGTCTCTGTTTTTCTTTCACTTCTATCTCTCTCTGTATCTCTCTGATTCTCTCTCTTTCTGTCTCTGTGTCTCTCTCTCATCCCTCTATCTTGTCTGTGTTTGTGTGTTTTTCATATGTGTCCTTCTTCACCTTGCAATCAGGGGTCTGTGTTTGACCATGAAGAGTTGCTTATCTCAGTATCTAGATGTGCTCTCTATTGTGGACTAAGAGCCCCATTTTGGGCAGCATAGCCCTTTGCAAGTCTGTTTATCTTGCTGCCAATGTGGAATGCCTTGGGGGAATTTATGAAACTATCATGATATTGCATCCCATCCTCAGAAATGCTCATGATGTGATTTTTAGCCTCCATGTCAATATAGGCACTCTGGAATGAGAATCTCTTATTTGAAAACAGAAGAAACATCACAATTTCTAGTGGGTCATGACCTGTGATAGACTGTGGGAACTCCATAGCAAGCTAGCTGGCATGACTCCTGAGGGAGCTCATTCAGTCCCAGCTGTATTCTTCTTAACACCCTGCCCTTGCTGGCTTGTGGCCAGAAGTGCAAGTGTAAGAAGCAGCTGGAGGTCCATAGGAGCTCGAGTACATAGGAGGCAGGAAGGGGCATCTCATGGGTTGAAATAGTACAGAACACACCCTACACTCATGTGCTATGTGACCTGTATTCTTTGAATTCTTTGCTTCTGGGTACAGACTCTACCACAGGCCAAATCCTTTTTGTGAAAAGCTCAAGATGGAACATCAGTAGGTCATGTCTGACCTGCAGAATTTCAAGAATGATAATATGGAGGCCTCACAGAATCTCAGTGAGCTGACCAAGGAGAAAGTCTTCCTTTGGTAAGTGCTCATCTTGGCAGGGCCCCGAACTGTTGTACAATGTCCAGTTCTCATTATCTTTGTCTCTGGACTGCAGGGTCTGCAGATCTGCTTCTAGTTTTTCTGCTTCTTAGCCAGCAGCATTAAAATAGATTTGGACTATGCCTCTTTACTCAGTTTTGCTAAGGGTTAGAGAAACTGTTAGCTCCTCTAGAACCATATTGTCATACTCAGTAGCCTCTGGATCAGTGATTATCAACATTCCTAATGCTGTGCCACTTTAATACATTGCTTCATTGTTTTGATGGCCTCAAACCATAAAATTATTTCGTAGCAACTTCATAACTGTAATTTTGATACTGTTATGAATTTTAATATAAATGTCTTCATAGGACATCTAATATGTGTCCCTTGTGAAAGGTTCCTTAGATCCCAAAGGGTTCACACACACATATGAGAACCTCTGGTTAGGTAGAAGAGCAATGGCCTCACGAGAGTGTTGTCAGGCAGGGAGTGACTGCTATGGGATCTATGCACCCTTCGGGTCTCCCACTTCCTCAAGTGTACTTGCACATTACCTGCTGGTGTTTCTTCATAATGGGTGATTAGGACAAGTGGGGTACTCTTCTTGTTTTTGGAAGTGCATGGCTTTCTGTTATTTTAGGGGGGTTTCATAAATAGTTTGATTCTTGCAGGAAATAGCTGTTCTCTGCTTTTTGTCTTGAGCGCCATTCTCATTACTGTTGAAGGTGCTTGTTTACATCTTCCTGTGAACCTGGGATAAGGTTGGGTTGCTGAGACATGGAGTCAGGGGTGACCAGTGGAGGCTGGCAAAGTCTTACTATTTGGAATGTGTTTCCAGTGATCTGCAGAGCCGGCTCCTGATGGAGCAGGCTCAGTTGAAAAAGAAGTTAGACATGCTGAGGCAAGAGAAGGAGAACTTACTGGAAGACTGGGTCCTGCTGAAGTACCACTTGGGTGATTTGCAAGTGCTCAGTAAGGATCAAGAGGAGACCAGTGACCTCCAGAACCAGCAACAGCAGGTAGGACAGGCAGCTGGGTCACAGTTAGGTCAGCACCATTTACTTATGTAACCTTACCAAGTCTACCCATCCAGACACCTGTGCTTTATCTCATCACTTTCCTCCTCCATCCACTCATCCATCCACCCACTTCATGACATAAAATTGTTCATTATGTGTCTGTGCATTAGTATTTCTGGGAAGTGAGTCTCCTCTGAGAATCTTGGTCATTGGCATGCAATCCCTGATACTCTTCTTGAACTGGTAGTCAAAGGGGAGAAACAGATCAATCACTCATCACACAGCTACATGTCATTATGATGGGAGGATTGCTGAACACAGACTTGAGTTCAAGAGTAAAAAATTCTCTAACCACCTCCACACACACTGACTAAGCAGAGTATGCTCCCCTAGGCCATTTTAGTTCCCAGGGATGGAAAGCTGAGTTTGGGGACTTTTCCTAAAGGCTGGTGTGCTTATTCTAAAGATAACCATCTCTATCACTTTGTTGATTTCATCTCACTCTTTTCTCTAACTCTCTCTGTGGTGAGAGTGTGTGTGTGTGTGTGTGTGTGTGTGTGTGTGTGTGTGTGTGTGTGAAATAGAGGCATATTTGAGTGCAGTGCATATTTAATGTGGATGACATCTAGAGGAGACGACTGGGTTTCTCTCTTTGTCAGTCTCTGTCTTATGAACTTGAAACAGGCTTTCTCATGTTTCTATGAAGTTGAAATTTGGTGAGACTGATTTAATAGCAAGCTCTTGGGATCCTCTGTGTGTACTTGCACTAGTGTGAGAATGTATTGACTATACTATACTCAACCCTCCAATAAGGACACAATCTTGTAATGAACAGGAGCAGCAAAGAATGTAAGAGAGACTCCAGAGCTTGCTGAAGCAGACGGAGCTGGTCACACAGCAAAAACACTGGGCAATAAAGCTGCAGCATCATTTGACTGTCTCCCAGATGAGGTATGAACCCAGGCTGAAGTTGGGGTATAGAGCCAACTGTGTCCCCTGTACCAGAGCTCTCTGTCCTTCTTGGGCTTTTGCTTATCAGTAAGACTCCTTGCTCCAAGCAGGGGTAGACCAACACAGAACTCAAGAGTATTATTCTGGTCCTATCAACAAGAACTTCTGTCCAGCAAACAATATGTTTGATACTCCCTGGGTCTATACTTGTGTCCCATCTCTCCCTTCTGATCTCTCTGGTATGTTCTCAGCAGGCTTTCCTTGAACTCAAAGAGCTCTGCCTGCTTATGCCTCCAAAGTGATGGAATTTAAAGGTATGTCTCACCATATCTGAAATTACATATTTATTCAGGAATAACACCTGTAGGGATGAGATTCACATCATTGTCACTATTTGATGTCACACTGGCTCTCTTCATTGTCTGAGCATTACCCATGTAAAGTGTACTGGGGATATAATAAGTTTAGTCATTGGCAGGATGAACTCAGGCAGATGTCTCTGCTGAGAATTGTTCAGAACCTTCGCAGAATGTTGTAGAACAGACTTCTCAGGGAGTACCAGGATATAGTTTCCCAGCTGTAGACCTAACGATAACACAGCTGGTTTTGTTTATCCCCAGAGTTCATAAAGTTGCAATGTTCTCAGACACATGAATCAAGAAATGCTGCTCTAGCATGACAGGCTCTATTTTGCAGGAGAGCTGATTTTTCCACATGACCTTATTCAGCTGTCTAGTTTGCAAAGTTGTATTAAGTCTATATATATAAAAATGAGGTGGTCAATGAAAAACTCATCATGAACATTCTGTGTATCTCCACTATGTGGTTATGTATGACTTTAATATGCTATTCCTTTTGTTTAAATGATGTCCCTAGACTGTAGGAAAAAGGCCTGTTCTCATAGAGCACAGAACATACATTACCCACATAAACATCTGATACTTATGGGCAGAAAAGAATTCAAGGTCCAGCTATTCTGTGACACTTATCTCTTAGGGATCCAAACAATGACTGCTGCCAAAGTTCAGTGTTGACTGTTCAGCACAACTGAGTTTCTGTGATGTCAGATTGGCAGGTCACATGGCAGACCCCACCAGGACTCTGCCCTAACTGCCTTCCTCATCCAGGTCAGAAAAACTCCTACATGAGCTGGAACAGTCCACAGCTCAGGATGAGAGCCTCCTGCCCACAGAGCTGCTGCAGCAGGAGCACTAAGTGTCATAAGCAAGTGAGCCACCATGACATCCCTTCTCCAGCAACATGGCATTTGTGGGGTGGAGTTCTTCCTTGATTCTGCTTTCCTATGTGTGAATAGGCCCTGAATTTATCTAACCAGTGACCCAGCAAAGCTGTTTTAGATCTGATTGCCTTTTCTTCTCTCACAGCATCCTTTACAAGAACTGAGGAGGTTGAAGGAAGCCATAGTCAACCAGAAAGCCCGACATTCTCCACTCTACAGTCAAGGCCTCCTCAGAACAAGACATGTACTTCTAGCTGTAGAATCACAAAGAGGAAAATATCAACCACCTTGCAAGTGGTCCATCCATAATCTAATTCATATGTCTCTCTAGTTATGGAGTAAGGAAACCATCAGGAAGACGCTTGAGATTAAAAAAAAAAAAACACCAAGAATTATGCAGAAAAAGCTGACATTTACCAGCAAGTGTTCCCAGTGAGGGCCACAACAACGTAGAGAGAGAATATGTTTCAATTCATAGTTGCTCTGAAAGTTTATTGTTATGAAATTTTGTTAGCCAACTGAGTCCCCAGTTCTTCATATGTGGATGGAGATTTGTCAGTGGAAACTGTGTTGATGTCCTGTTGCTACCCAGACAGACCACACAAAGGAAGCATCATATTCTCACTCCAGTCCAGTGCTGGAGCTACTCAATTTAATGCACATGTGATGGTGAAGAGAATTGTTCTGAGAGATGTTTTAGGAAGGATGTCACCATGAGCTTTTATGTCTTTTGGTAAGAGATGCTCCCTGTGTCATTTTTTGCTCTTGAATGGACACACAGACACATGTTGGCAGACAGAATCATATAGTGGCCAACATGGCATAAGATCAACTTTGGTAAGGGCTTAACCTAAAAGCCCCAGAGTGGCATGACTGCACTTGTCTTGAAGAGACCATGATGCCAGTTATGGTTGTCTTCTAACTTGTGTCCAAATCCAACCACAGGGTATAGGATAGTGCCACTAAATCTGCAAGAAGAGAATGCTTCTTAGTGTAAATAGTTTTGGTTTGCTGTTGTGTTTGTTTCAATTCAGGTTTTGATGTTCTTTGTTTTGTTTGGTGTTTGATACTTTTTGGTTCTTTTGTTCTTTCTTTGATTTTATATTTGGCTAAAGCTATACATTGGATATACTAAATGCCCTTTTAAAGCCACTATTGAGTCGAATTTCTGTAATTTCATAAATAAAAAAGCAATTTCCAACTCTTAATTCTTAAAGTAGCTTTAGTAGTCAGATGTGTATTACACTCCTGTAACCTTAGAACTCAACAGGCAGAGATGGATCTCTGCAAGTTCCAAAAGGCTTAGGCAGGTTTGCAAACAGAGATGGTGTCTTGGGTGTGAATCACATGGCCTACAACATGAATATCCACTTCATGATGGAAAAAGATCCATATTCAACATATGACTCCACATGATTAGCTATTCCAAAAAAGAGACTAGATACACACATGTTCATGACATTATAATTCATATCATATTTTTTTAATATACCTGTGTTTTCTAATGCATCTCAAGAAATGAGAACATTTGATATAGGAGTATAAAAAATGAGGAAACTCATAGTTATCTGCCTTTTAGAGGCAGTGTATTAGGAGAGAGACTGTACCCTTCCTGGCAGCTCTGAGTACCCTGAGCTGTCAGTGAAGAAGGGGTGGTGAATCTGATGACTAAGTTTTGTCCTGCATGTCTTTTCCATCAATGTGAGGATCTGAAGCATCCAGAAAGTACTTGGACACCCCACACACTGCCTGTGTGCCTGTGGATAGTGCCACTTTTCCTCTGGCTCTGACAAAAGAGGACTGAAGACTCCGAAGCCAAGTCACATCATGGGCAACAGTGAATAATCCCAATGAGACTGTCTTGTGGGTCACCTTGTGCAGGGAGGCAGAGGAAACCAGGTGACCTCTGAGACACACTACCTATAGAGAGTTGGTAGAACTGATAGCCACTGTAGCTGAAGTTTTCCTGTGTCCTGGCCTGCTGGCAGTCAGGACAAATCTCTCCCACTCATGTCCTCCAAGTAAAAATACAAAGACTTATATTACTTATAAACTGTATGGTTGTGGCAGGCTTTCTGCTATCTGTTCTTATATCTTATATTAACCCATTTCTATAAATCTATACCTTGCCACGTGGCTATTGACTTACCGGTATCTTATCATCTCCTCATCCTGGCGTCTGGCAGTGTCTGTCTGCCTCAGCCTTCCACTTCCCAGAATTCGCCTCTCTGCTTGTCTTGCCTATCATACTTCCTGCCTGACTACTGGCCAATCAGCATTTTATTTATCAACCAATCATAGTAATATATTCACAGCACAGAGAACATCCCACAACAAGCCACAGAGGGCCACTTGTCTGGGCTTTCAGATCCTGCTAGGGCAGTCTCTCATCTGACAGTCACTTTCTAAACATCCTTCTTATTGATCAGAGATCTTAAGGAAGGGAAGAGCCATTCCCTGGGCTGTTTTTGAAAAGTTAGTCTTCAACTCCCTACAGATAAGTAATGAAAAGGTTCTAATGAGGCAGAGAGAGCTCTCTGGCTTTGTAAGGAAGAGGTACTGAATGACATCCCCTGTGTCTCTGAGAATAATCCTAGAAAGGACAACTACTGGCTAATTGGGAAGAGCTCAGTAGC